>NC_081409.1:285241729-285324229 GCF_030272615.1 Cryptomeria japonica
CAATACTTCCGGTAAAGTACAAGGAAACAACATTGAAAAACTTTCACCACGTCAAGGAGGCAAGATAAACCAAGCCCCCAGTGGACTAAGGATCTTACGACTTCGATTGACAAAGTAAAAGGGAAGATCACGAGGGAGAACCATGATTGTCAGTAGTAAGGTTCCCTCACTATGAGTCATGCAAGAGAAATACCAAAAATTTTCAAGGCAAAGCTGAGTTCTCCAAGAAATTTTCATGTATCCTAAAGGGATAGATAGGGTGTATGCCCCCCTACGTTAAAGCGATCGCACACGCCTCAACGGGGGTGATTGTTTTAACGTAGTGATACACATAAGAAATGAGAAAGCAAAGGAGCACGTTATCGCAAGGATTTAGCCCCCAAGTGTGAGATAAACCCAAGGATAATAGACACAAAACACAAAGCACGAGGTGACTTCACTTTCCTCGGGGTTAGTATGCTGTATGATAATTCATGTATATATATCATATGTATGTATGCATAATTGTTCTTCATTCCCCAATCAAGGAAGGTCACCTAGAAGAAGGGAACACATGTGTCTTTTGAGTCAACATGAGAGAGATCGAGAGATCTCAATGCTTTGCATCGCCCTCAAGTAGACAACACTAAGGACAACAAAATAGAAGAATGAGAATAACATATAGAAGAAGTAACAAAAGAGAGGGGGAGAGAATCTGCTATGCTAATGAAACTAGTCTAGCACGTCATCTACCCCCCGATCTTGCTGATCAATGTTTCGGGAAGGCAGGGAACACGCTAGAGGAGGAACATCCAACACAGCAGATGGAGCTATCACAAGATCCAAACAAGGGCTATGTTCATGTTCCGAGCCACATTGTTCTTGTCTAGGAGCTAGGATAAGTGCTTTAGAAAATTCATTAGATAAATGGTTATCAATATCAACAAGTTCATATTCACTATCAGAAGCAAGAGAAGTAACATTTTCATCATGAATAACATTTTCATCTATAGCATCATCAAGATTTATAAAAATAGGGTCTTTAATTCGCACAGGATCAAGACCATCATGCATCTTGTGTTTAGGAGATTTAGGCTCAATTTCTGGCTGAGGAGAAAATGGAATAATGCTTGTTGAAGGTGGTTTTGGAGATTGCAAAGTTTGAGAAGCAGCTGCTTGAGCTCTAAGACGATGCTTTCATCGACGTTCACGTGCAGAACGATTTCGTCTAGTCTTAGTAGGAAGTGGAGAAGATTGAGGAGGATGAATGTTCTCATCCTTATCACTTGGGTGTTTAGGTTGTGGTCTCTTAGGCTGAACAATAGGAGAAGAGGAAGGTCTCTTCTCTCCATAAGACGAAGGAGGAGGAACTGCTCCATATAAGGGAGGAATATTTGGTTTAGGAAGGAGACCAAGTCCATCATGACGAGGAGGTATAGGTCTACTCTTAGGAGGTTTATCAGACATAGACATAGTCACATCCATAGGGATGGGTTGGGAATCTTCTTGAGGAAAGACATTAGTTTTATCTTTCAAAGGAAGAACTTCCTTCTCAAGAACGATAGGAATATCAAGTTTGGGTGTTCTAGGTTCACTTAGAGAAAGGATCATATCTTTTTTCCACTTTTGATAAGATTTGAAAAGATGATCACTTCGCGGAGGAAGAGATTGGAATTGTTTAGGCCAAAAATAATCAATAGGAACGCTAGAAGTTCTTTCAGCTGGTTTAAAGAGACTATGATTGATAGTAACAACTTCACCATTATGGGGAAATTTCAAACACTTGTGAATAGGAGAAGCAATAGCTTTCATGGAAGATAGCCAAGGATAGCCAAGCTTCACACGAAATTGTTCGGAAGATGGAATAATAGCAAAGTTCACATCAAGGGATTTGTTATGGACCTCAATAGGTAATGTAATAGAACCAATTGCAGGAGAAGAAAACGTATCAAATAGTTTCACAACCACATCTGTTTTGTCATAGATCACTTGATTCAATTGCAAAGTAAACTGAAATTCTTCAGTAATGATATTTACCATGCAAGAAGGATCGATAAGCACTCCACGACAAGGTGTATTCTTGACTTTTGCAACTATGTATAAAGGACCATCAGGTGCCCTAATGGTTTCACTGGAATCAAATGTGATGGAAGGTTCTTTAAGGATTTTCTGCTGCTCAACAAAGTTAATCACATTCAGAGTCATAGACACAAGACCATCAGATGAAAAAGAGGAATCATTAGTCTCAATCGCATTAGAGGTATGAGAAGGTAATGGATCAGTAAAAATCTGAAGATTTTGGTTAGGAGGAGCTACAGATGTGTTGCCTTTATCATTCACTCCAGAAACAGAGATAGTATTATTATCAATCAAATCTTGAATTTTACCCTTTAAAGAAAAACATTTTTCAGTATCATGCCCAGGCTGACGATGAAATTGACAAAAAGCTTTGTTATCAAAATAAGGTGAAGTAATCTTTGCAGGATCAATTTGCCTTATAGGAGGAAGAGTAAGCACATTTTGTTCCAATAACTTATTCATAATACTATGCAATGATTCATTCAAAGGAGTATACTTTCTTTCTTTCTTGAAAAATTTAGAAATAGGAGGCACACCTGATGCTGCATTCACATTGTTGTTGATGATGTTTTCATTGAATTTGATGGAATCTCTATTCGGTTTAAACTTCCCAAATGGTTGTTGACTGCTATCACCCTTATCACTCGGAGCCATAGGATGTGATTGTTCCATTTGACTCACAGTCAATTGATAATTGTGAAGAGTCGCACACAACTGTTGGAAAGAAGTAAACTCAGAAAACAGAAGTTTGTCTCGAATGTCTTTTTGTAAATTAGAAATAAATATTCTTTGAATATCATTGTCAGGCACTGGAAAAGAAATTTGAGCATACAAATGCTTATATCTACCAATGAAATCAATCACTTTTTCTTTAACACCTTGTTTACGATGCATTAAATCAATGAAAGTAACTTTAGGACTGATATTGTTTTGAAATTGTTGAATGAAAGCATTTGCAAGTTGTTTGAAAGAAGTAATAGAATAAGAAGGAAACGAGCAATACCATTGTAGGGCTTTGTCTCTTAATGTTCTAGTAAACAATTTTGCAAGCAACCTTTGGTCATAAGCAAAATCAGTACATATTGTTTGAAAGGTCTTAACATGTGTTAGAGGATCACCCTCACCATTATAAAGCTCCAAATGCTGGATTTCAACATGTTTAGGGGGAATAGCTCGAACAATGTCAAGAGAAAGTGGGCTCGCAACATCAAATGTGGGCACACTAAACTTAGATTGATTCATAGAGGCAATTTGTTGTTGTAAAGAAGAGACAGTTTGTGCAAGATTCTTAATGGTCGCTTCAGTCGAAGAGTTCATATTAGACGTGTTAGATTGTGATGGAGGTGTTATGTTATTGAAAGAAGGTAGAGAGTAAGGTGGTGGGACACTATGATAGTTAGTCATAGGAGATGATTGAACAGGAGGAACACTACAAGGAGGAATGGAAGGGTTAAATGAATTGCCCCCTTGCGTCATGTTCATTTGTGGAAATATAAGAGGAACACTCATTGAAGGAATGAATGAAGAAGTTGGATTGAATGAAGGAAGAGGGTTGATTGAAGAAGAGGGATTGCCCCCATGATTGGTGATCATAGGAGGAATGTCTTGTGTAGAAGTAGCCATTATGTTTGATGTAAAGGTAGGTATGCTAGCAATAGGAGTCGTCAAAGGAATAGAATGATTGTCTTGAGTAGGAGGTTGTGTATAACCTAAGGTTTCGGCACAACTTTTCATAGGCATCACATTTGAATCCACAATGTGTGCAATACCACGCAAAATATCAATTCCATTCTTATCACTTTGAAGCATACGTTTTAGACCCTCAATTAAAGGAAGAGCTTGACTATCGGGGTATTCTTGAGACATCCATTGTCAAAAATCGTCAAATTGATTATCCAATTTTGAAAGTTGTTCTACAGAAACCTCATGGAGAGCTTCTTCATCATTAAGAGGATTAGAGGAATTACCCATGTCCTCATTAAAAAGGCCATTCAAATTAGGTTCCATCTCCTCAGTAATTAAACCTTGGAAGGACTTAATTCTACGGCTTCGTATAACGGGAATAGTGTAAGTAGGGCTTATTGTTGTAAAACTCATGCACTAGAGAGAGAGAGAAAGTTTTGAATTTAGAGGTAGCAATTTTCAGTAAAATCAGCCAATCTTCCAGATTTAAGCTGTTAAATACAATCAGGACAATCTCCCGAAATTTCAGAAAAAATGTCAGGGACCGTGGCGCTTAGGAGTGCGCACGGTCCCGACAACTTTTTTCGAAATTTGCAGGGATGAAAGTTATGATGATTTTGGAGCTAATCTGAAAAAATTGAGTGGTTTTACGATCTGTAGATAGGCCAAATTAAAGTTGCAATCTTGAAATTGAACCCTACCAAGATTGTCGAAAAATGCAAAATTTGAATTTTGAAAAAGAGAGGGAAACTGAAATTTTGAATTTTATGATTTTAGAGGGAATGTCAAGAGAAATGCAAATTTTGAAATTTAAAAATTGACTCAATTTCACACAAAATTCAATTTTGAAAGCGGAAATTGAAGTTGTTGTAATTAAGCACTTAATTTCAAAAGTCACAAATTGTAAAAATTTGAATAAAGCACTGAAATTTTGAATGAATGCAAACACACTTTTCAGATTTAGGACAGTAAGAACACAATTTTGACACAAAATTTCAATTTCGATGATTTTTGAATGTTTAGAAGCCTTAATCCAAGCAATCACAAGACCAACTTTGACTGTAATTTTGAAAGTGTTAGAATTGATAAAATCAGCCAAAATTCTAGATTTTAGCAGGAAAATACAGTAAGATCTAGCTCCCGAAATTTCAGAAAAAATGTCGGGGACGATGGCGCTCGGAGTGCACATGGTCCTCGTAACTTTTTTCCAAGTTTTTAGGGATGAAAGATATTGTGATTTTATTGCGGAATCCAAAGTTACAGCTGATTTGGAGATGTTTTGATCAGTGAAATTGTTAGACAAAGGTTGAATCAAGAGGGTTTTAAAAATTAGGGTTTTGACACTTAAACACTTAATTTTCAAAATTAAAGCATAGATATGAATTGATAATTTGTAATAGAAGGGCAGATCTGAAACAAGCATTAACATTTAGACATTTCACAAGTTCAATTACTTAAAAAGAAAATTTAGGGTTTTTATGCAATTAACCTCTAAAATTTTGCAAAAGATCAAACATGGAAATGTAATCAAGGAATCAAATTTTCAGATCTAATTATGAATAATCAGAAAGGATGTTCACGTCAGGTTCACCAAAATGTAAAGCAGAAAATCGCGATCGAACCCTAGTTGCTCTCCCCTCTTCCAACTCCAAGGAGAGAGAAGGGAGGTTCACTAGGGTTGATGGTTTTCACTTAGGGGAGAGACTTTACATTCAAAAGAGGGGTTGAAACCCACAAGATCCAATCCCACGCAATGCAAGATTAGATGCTAAATGTGTTTCAAGGGTTAGGAAAGAAAGGCTACCCTCTTTTGTAAAGAATGTTGATAGAAGAATTAAGCTAGGAATGCATAGAAAGTGACAAAGATTCGCTTATAAACTGAGATAGGGATATAGGATGAAGCTGGGGACTTGGAATTAGCAGTAAAATGTCGATACGACGTTGTCCTGCAAATTTGAGCAAAAGTTGTCAGGACGATGGCGCCCGAGCGCCACGGTCCTCCGAAAAATCCGCGAAACGAAGGGGGATCTGTTCGTCTCTGCACAAGGATTCCAAATCTTCAATTTCAGCCGCGTCCCTGCAACCTACACACAGAAAAGCAAAGATGATTGGGGGGTTATGGATTAGGGGTTTGCCTTTAGGTCAAACCCTAGTTTTGGAATTAACCAAGAAATGAGAAATGCTGTAAATGTAAATGTCTGTAATGTAAAACAAGTACTAATACCTTGTTGTAAGGATGTTTGTATCCTTATGTGCGAAGGTATAGATGTTGTATGTTGTACATTGTAGTAGTATGTAGTAAGTGATCTCCTCTTCAATGGTTGAATCCTTGTCTTGAATGCAACACTTAGCCTTGAATGGAGACTTGGAATGAATGCTTGAATGCTTGAATGCTTGAGTATAGTTTCCACGCTTTTTCCCTTATGTATCTTTCTTACCCAATGGGAGAGGCAAATGTAGTTTATATACTTGCCAATTAGGGTTAATTGACTGATTTTCCTGACCTTAGGCCGACCAGGAAAGTTAATTTTCCAATTTGCAAACATAAAGACCCGAAGTCCAAAAGAGACCGGGCCCAAAATAGGACCCAGAGACCAGGGCGCTGGGCGCCCTGGTCCTGAAGGACCAGGGCACTGGGCGCTCTGGTCCCACCTCCCGGGACAGTAGGGTGCAAAGGAGGTTCAGGCCAAGGTGCAAGAAAATGCAGTTTTCAGTGTCATAATCAGGTTTCGGGGTCTCCATTCAGGTTGCATGTTGCGTCGCCATTAGTTTCATATGGATTAGTTTCAAGTTGATATGGAATTTTGACTTTGATATGGATTTGATTTTTGATATGAAGCTTGATTTGATATGGATTTGTTTCAAGTTGATATAGAATTTTGACTTCGATATGGATTTGATTTTCGATATGAAACTTGATTTGATATGGAATTTTGACTTTGATATGTATTTTATTTTCGATATGAAACTTGATTTGATATGGATTGTTTCAAGTTGAAATGGAATTTTAATTGGATATATTGGATAGATGTGGGAACTGATATTTGGACCTATTTTTCTTGTTATAGGAATGACTTGGTGTTCTTCAGTCACGAGAGAGATTTCTAAGGCCATGGTCTCTGATTCAACTATTGACACAGATAGATAGAGATATCATTGAGAGATGCGGGTTGTCCTCTTTGTTGGACATGCCTCGGTATATCATTAACTAGGGTTTACTGACAGCATTGGGAGAGAGGTAGTATAGTGACACCAACACCTTTCACTTTGCTACGAGCGAGATCACAGTCACTCCAAAGGACTGTTATTGGATTCTACGGATCCCTATGGTAGGGGCACTATTGCCTTATGAGCAGACCGAGGAGGATGGGACAGAGGCATTTCGTCAGATTTTCCATGATGAGCATATTTATGGATATGAGATCCCTTGGCAAGAGTTCATAGATTTTGATTATGCCCCACTACCATTGATATTGGCAAGTTTCGTAGGTGGCTTTCTTTGTCCCGACCATAGGTCTAAGGGACTGGCAGTGGGATGGGGATTGGTTCTGGAGGATATGGTAACATAGGGTCATAGGTTTGCTTGGGGGTCTTGCATGTTGGCCCATCTATATAGAGATTTGCATTAGGTGGTGTACTTAGGATACAACAGTTTATCAACTGAGGTAACATTATTACAAGTGTGGGCTTGGGAGCACATTCCTACAACAAGGCTACTTGCAGACAGGGATAGGCCAGTTGGGTGGGCTTATGTATATGGATACACAGGGATAGTTGTCCAGCGTAAGCTGGGTGAGCTAGAGCATTGGAGGAGGGTACTGGATGATATTGATATGGTTATTTGGAGACCATATATGGAGTGTGAGGTGTGGGTTGAGAATGGGCTAGAGATGCCCTATGTAAATATGTCACAATTCATGATACGGTGGATGCCTTTTGTCATTGAGAGGTTCTTACATATCTGAGCTCTGTAGTAGTATGGTTGACAATAGGGTATACCACAGGAAGCATTCTTATATGCTCGTCAGAGGTAGGATGTGCCAGCGTGGGGTCCAACTATTGATAGTGCAGCAGCCGTGGAGGAGTACATGCATTTAGCCAGATAGATATGGGCCTAAGGGTTTGGTGTGGTAGATGTGGGGATGACGGAGGAGTTTGCAATGCTCTTCATGGCCCATGCTGTAGCATGAATATCAGATCCAGTGGATGATTCCCGCTTTTGATGATGATGAGGATGACCAGCTTGAGATGCTAGGGAGACGAAGAGATTAGGGAGAGGAACTTGAGGAGGGATATGGGGATGGTGGAGGAGATGATGGGGGAGATGGGAGGGGAGGTGGTAGAGGGAAACGTGGAGATAGAGGAGGGGATGGAGGAGATAGAGGGAGATGAGGAGGTGGAGATGGAGTGAGGATTGGAGTAGTCAGGCGAGCAATTGGTGAGGGAGGGAGGGAGATTTGGTGATCAAAGTTGGTGGATCTAACCGAGTGAGTGAGGTTATAGCAGCTATGGGTGGGATGGATGAGTTTAGGCAGGTGACTTAGAGGAATAGCTCAGATGTATTACTTCCATCGGCACCTAGGACAGGGACGGGGATAGGGAGTACCACGACACAGGCACCTATTCAGATACGGGTACCACCCACTGAGAGGATGCATAGATTAGGTCCCTATAGTGCAGCAGCTTCAGGCTCAAGTACTGGCTTAGTAGCATCAGATTACACAGATTACTATAGAGTAGGATACAGTGATAAAGAGCTTAGGTCGAGCAGAGGCTTGAGCGGATAGCCTAGAGAGAGTGGCGGTTGGTGCTTCTGTGAGAGACACATTGAGAGAGATGCAGTATGAAGCCAAGGAGGTTGAGTACTATAGGCATTTATATGAGGAAGTCGTTTCTAGAGATCATAGAGCTCCTAGCTATATTGCGGTGAGATCCAGTCGATCCATGCAGACTCATTCGAGGACGGAGAGTAGAGGTGTGACTAGGTCATCTTGACATGATCCACCCAGAGATCCAGACACTGGGACATCTATTGCGAGACCATTAGCCTCAGGAGATATATATACGGCACCGATTTTGATCATTGTGTTGTATTTTGACAAACATGACATCTTTTGTATATTTGACCATTTTTTAGATATATATACGGCACCGATTTTTAGATCCATATGTGATGTGTTTTTATGGATGATGATTTATGCATTGATGTCATGGTTCTATGATGATGATGCAATTCTTAGATAAATGTGTTTGAATTGATATTGGTTGATATGATTGTATAATTCATGATGTAATGATGTGATTTGTGAGATGTATTTTTAAAATGAGATGTATGATAATGATAGGTTGTGAGATGTATCTTGAAAATGAGATGTATGATAATGATATGCTGTGAGATATATTTTGAAAATGAGATGTATGATAATGATATGTTGTGAGATATATTTTGAAAATGAGATGTATGATAATGATATGTTGTGAGATGTATCTTGAAAATGAGATGTATGATAATGATATGCTGTGACTAAATGCAAATTTTACATGATATGCAACAAATTTGTAAAATGATATGCAACTAATTGATGATCCTCATTCTGTTGTTTGTCATTCCTGAATAGTCACATGTTTTTGCTTTCTTTGGGTTGATCATCATTGAGTGGTTGATATGTTGAAAATTTATACAAGAATAATGGTATAATTGAACCATAATGACCTGAGAAAAATTTACATAAATTTTGATATTGCAAGATGGCACAAGCATCGAGGTATAATTAAACCAAGACGTCCTAAGTGTTGCTTGCATATAAACAAAAAAGATTTGGCCATTTGTATGCGCAAAGTGGAACAATGTCTTTAGTGATATTTTTTTGAATCACTTCTTGAGACAAGTCTTTGCAAAGTACAAGTGATCACCTCATAGACATAAAAATAAAATAAAATAAATTGGAGTCTCGAACCACTTTCTCTAGCTCGATGAATCGTTGAGAAAATTTTAGGGGTTCCAAAAGTTCAAAAAAAGTTCAAGTGCGAAAATAGTCAAAACTTCATGCAAGATGTAAACAAATTATACTTCAAAAAATCATCCATCATGTGCTTTGGAAGTTGTTAAGTGGATAAGCATTTTGTTTTCTTGGCTTCTAGAGTTTTTCTTGACAGAATTTTCTTGGCATGCTGTGATTTTTGTTTGCTTGTTTGCTGAAATTTCTTTGAAGTCAGAAGAATGTTGCCCCTAGTTATAGATACCAAATGATGTGGATATGCACAGTGATTACCAAGCCATGGTGGGATATGACGAACTGATATTCAGATACGCCAAGATAGTGACTATGTTAAGTATGTCCTCGATAATGTTATTTTGATAAAGTGTTGGGTAATGTCCAGGGCTTTTGGAATTTGGATAAAAAGATATGAGAAAAGATAGATAGAAGAGCTATTCCCTCACAAGTAGCGCCTATTGCCATGTTTTCACCAGTTTTTTTATTGCACATTTTTGTTGTTTTGATTTTTTTTTTTTAATATTTTTCTTTTTTTTTGTATTTTTGTATTTTTCACTTTTTTCATGCATTAGACCACTCAAGTATAATATTTCTTTAGATGGATGATGTTGGTTGGTTCATCAAGCACATCTCCTTCTAAAGTTGTTAGCTGATAGGCGCCTGATCCATAGGCTGAGATGATGACATAAGGACCCAACCAATTAGGTTCAAACTTCCCCTTCTTTTCTCGATCCTGTTGATTTTTGGGATTTTCTTTTAGTACAAGATCACCAACTTTAAAATGGCAAGGGATGAATATGTGGTTGTAGCTTCTGCACATGCGTTGCTGGTATGCTTTGAGGTGATTATAGGTATGTTGTTGTTTTTCATCTAGAAGCTCTAGTTCTTGTAGTTTGTCTACGCGATACTCCTGATTTGGAATGAGGCCTTTCAAAGATACTCTAAGTGATGGAATTTCTACCTCAGGAGGTAAAATGGTTTCTGATCCATACACCAATGAGTATGGCATAGCTCCTGTAGGTGTCCAGATGCTATTCCTATATGCCTAAAGTGTCGGATTTAGTTGCGCATTCCAATCCTTTCCTGCATCATTTACTATTTTCTTTAGGATTTTCAATATTGTTTTAATTGATTCCTCTACTTGACCATTCCCTTGTGGATAGTAAGGTGTAGAGAAATGATGTTGGACTTTGAATCATTCACATAGTTCTCGCACATCTTGGTTTTTGAAAGGACGTCCATTATTTGTGATGGTAGAACTAGGAATGTCATATCTATAGATTAGATAATTAAGAATAAAAGAGGCAATTTGTTTTCTAGATACTATAGTCATTGGGACTGCTTCAATCCATTTTGTAAAATACTTTGTTGCAGTGATAATGAACTTGTATCCATTTGAAGATGAAGGGTGCATTTTGCCTACTAAGTCAAGTCCCCACTGACAGAAAGGTCAAGACATTGTAAATTCTTGTGTCGGTGCATGTATAACATTGCCATGGATTTGGCACTTGGGACATTTCTTTGCAAATTGATAAGAGTCTTTTTCCATCGTCGGCCAGTAATATCCCATTCTCAGAATTTTTTTAGCAAGAGTAGGATCACTTGAATGTGTGCCACAGATACCTTCATGAAGCTCATGTAAAGTAGAGTCAGATTCATTACGATCAAGGCAACAAAGAAGAGTACCATCTAGACCTCGACAGTAAAGAGTATCGATAGTTAGGGTATAATGGGCAGCTTGCCGGATAAAGTTATGTTTTTGGTTTCAAGATAGGTCAATGGGTAGGGTATTGGTTTTAAGATACTCATATATTGTTCTGTATAAAGGAGAGTCTAGACCGGTTAAAGCATAGATAATATGGGATGCGGGATTGTCATAAGCTGGGGAAAATAGGTACTCTACTAGAAAATCATAATGACTCTATTGCTCTGGAATTTGTAGTAGTGACGCGATAGTAGCCATTGCATCAGCTGCTATGTTGTCCAACCTTGGTATTTTATCGAAGATGATATGTAAAAAATACTGTTTGAAGTCATCCTCCATTTGTTTGTATGGCAGTAGCTTGTCATCTTTTGTTTGATAGTCATTGTTGATCTAATTTATGACTAGTTGGGAATCTCCACAGACTTTCAATTTTGTGATTCATTCCACAGCCATTTTGATTCCTGTGACTAGTGTCTCATACTCAGCAATGTTATTTGTGTATGGAAACATGAGCCTATATGATCTTGGTATGGTGTATCCTTCAAGAGTGACAAATAAGATGCCGACACCTGAGCCATGTTGAGTGTAGGAACCATCAAAGTATAGGGTCCATTGCTTGGTGGAAATAGTAAGGACATCCCTATCTGGAAATTTGACCTCCATTGGTTGTTTATCTAGTAGTGGTGCTTCAGCTAATTGATCTGCAATTACCTATCCTTTGATCACTCAATGCTCTATGTAGTGGATATCAAATTTGCTAAGAATCATGACCCATTTAGCTAGTCTACCTATGAGAGATGCTTTGCTAAGTAAATACTTGAGAGGATCATTTTTTTCTACTATCTTGATTGTGTGAGCTAGCATGTAATGTTGGAACTTTTGAGAGACGAATACCACCATTAAACAAGCCTTCTCAATGAATTTATAATTCAGCTCATATCCATTTAAAGTTCTGCTAATGTAATAGATAGTTTGTTCCTTGCCTTCTTGATCTTCTTATGCTAATAGTGCCCCCAATGATATGTATGTTGTTGATATGTAGAGAATAAGAGGCTTTCCTTCCATTGGTGGTACCAGAACTTGTGGGTTCATTAGATATTACTTGATTTGATAGAACGATTCTGCACATTTGGCTTCCCATCTGAATGGTACATTCTTATCTAGCAAATGATTGAATGGTAGACTTTTATCTGCTAATTGGGCGATGAATCACCTGATTGACTGGAGCCATCCTTGTAGAGATCTGATTTGGCTAATCTTCTTAGGAGATAGCATCTCCATGATGGCCTATACCTTTGCTGGATCTACTTCAATGCCTTTTGCTGACACGATGTAGCCTAATAATTTGCCTGATGTTACCCCAAAGACACACTTCTTAGGGTTGAGCTTGACTTGGAATTTCTCCAATCTTTCAAATATTTTCTCTAATATGCCCAGATGTTCTGCCCAGTTAAATGACTTAGCTAGCAAATCATCCACATAGTCCTTCATGAAGGTATGCATCATATCATGAAATATTATCGTCATTGCTCTTTGATAAGTTCCCCCAACATTCTTTAAGCCAAAAGGCATGACATTCCAACAATACGCTCCCCAAGGACAGGTGAACGCTATTTTATCTTGATCCTCTAGAGCTATCTTGATTTGATTATAGCTAGAAAAATCATCCATTAGTGATAGCATTGCATGGCCTACTGTGAGGTCTATAATTATGTCAATGCTGGGCAAAGGAAAGTCATCCTTTGGATAGGCTTTGTTAACATCCATAAAATCTATGCATATCCTGATGCAGCCTGGTTTTGAAACTGGCACAATTTTTGAAATCCATTCAGCATAGTCTTTAGGTCGAATAAATCTGACGTCTAATAGTTTCTTTAGTTCAACTTTGACCATTAGTGCTACATGCGGATTCATCTTTCTCAATTTTTGCTTGACTGGCTTACCTCCTGGAGAAATACATAAGTGATTCATGATTAAGTGTGGATCAATCCTAGGCATATCTGCATAGGACCATGCAAAATTGATTTTCTTTTCTTTTTTTGAATTTGATAAACTGGTTTTTCTTCATCTATTAAAGATTCTGCTAGGTGTATGTTTTTGGCTGCTTCTTTTGTACCAATGTTGATTGATTGAGTGGGTTTAATCAATATGGGTGATCTCTCATTATAGTGTTAAGGAAGAGTGTCAAGTCTCCCATCCTTAGGTGCCTTAAAAATGTTTACACCCTTGGATACATCCTTTATTTTTACTTTTTTGTGATCTTGTGCTTCCATTGACTGGTTTTCAGCACTAGATCCTTATTTATTTCATTTTTGTGATTGAGAGACTTGGCACTCTCTTGATTGTAGATGTCGTTACTTTATTTGTTGGTAGAGTGTTTTTGGGTTGACAGTACATAGGTAATGGATAATGGAGTCATCATCTGGGAAAATAGTTATGTCATGATTTTCAGGTTCATCCCAGTCTATGAGATCAGGAAATATGAGCAGTAAAGAGTCATTGGGTGGGTCGATTTTGGCTGCAGTAAGTGTCATGATAGAGGTATCGTTAAGGTTAGCTGGGATATTGAATAAGTTAATGATATTGTTGAGGTCTTCAATGGTATCATCTTCCATGTAGACTTGCTCGTAATGCCACTTCTCATTTTCTTCGGTGTCATATATATTTTGTGGACCAAATTCAAGTAGTCTAGACTCTGTGCCTTGTCCTTCTTGAGAAAGGGTTGTATGAATAGTACTCTCAGGAATATCTTCAGTAACATTTGAACAACTGCCCCATTCATAGTCATTAGAATCAGTCTCAGAAGTGTTGTCCTAGAGTCTTTCAATGATGTGGACAGGTATGTAGTAGGGTGAAAAGAGGTCCCTGATGATTGATACCATTCTGATAGTTTTCTATGATTTCGTATCAGATTCTTCTTGTACTCTTTGCATCTGTTCATATATTGTCTCTCCTTGGGGAGTAGTGATTTCCTCAGAGGGTGATTCTGCCTTGTTTGGAATAGGTTCTTGAACTTGATGTACTTATGCATAAGATGCTTCTTCTCTTTGAATGGCCAACTCCTCTTGTTGTTTCTCTTTTTCCTGGTATTCTTGTTCCTTCCTTATTGTTTCTGTTGATTCATGTAGTGCCTCCTACCATGAGTCCTCCTTGTATTTCTTCTTTTATTTCCACTGAGGTTTTTGATATTTATTTAGTTTATTCTTTGGTGGTAGAGTGTGTCCATAGCCCAATCCTGTTTTGTCTCTAGAAAACTGTGAAGGAGGATCCAATGGCTCTATGATGCCTTCTTGATGCTTGTCGATAGGTCCTTTGCCATTGTACCCCATTCATTGCATGATCAGGTTTTCCTTCCCATACTATTGTGTTGGTATAGCTATTTCCATAGTAGCAGCTCTGACTTCTTCTTCATCCTTGTATAGCCAACTAAGGATGTCCTTTTCTTCTGATTCATGTTCTAGTGTGCCCAATTGGATAAATTTGCCATTAAACTTGGTGATGGGTTGTGTTGCTTGATGTGTTGATGCAAAAGGTTGCCCATGAGATTTTGGTGATGTTGGTAAGTTGGTTAGACACATGGGTTCAAAAGAGTATTCTCCCATGCCTTTCTCTTTGATTTTCATCTTTTGTTTGAAATCCATGGATAAAGATTTGAGCTTTTCTTGATGATGATCTGACACTGAAGAATTTTGTTTTTCCCTATTATGTGGAACCAAGATATCTTTGGCTGCCCCCATAGCATTACAATGTTGAAAGGGGTTATTATCTGCTGATATAGAAATCTCCTGCCCATTATAAGGGAATTTAACACACTGGTGGTAAGTTGAGGGTATCAGTTGAATTTCATGTATCCAAGGATGACTCAATAAAATATTATATGTGAGGTCTATGTCTAAGACTTGGCACATAGTGTCCCTTTGTATCGGTCCTCCCTAATTAGGTAATATTATTGTTCCCTTGGATGATCTTTCTTCATCATCATATGCTTTTATGGTGATCTTTTTGTGTGGATCAATAGACTACTTAGAGAAGCCTAATGCACAGAAAATTTTTAAGGTACAGATATTGAGCCCAGCTCCTCCTTTTATTAATACTCTTTTAACTCGATGTTTGTAGACCAAGACTTCAATCTGAAGGGGATTATTATGTGGATGGCTTAGTGAGATATTATCATGCTCAGAAAAGGTGAGATTATGAGGCCCTGTCATGTGAGCCACCATGGCTTGAAATTTGTCAATATTCAGATATTGAGGTACATTTTTTTCCAATAGTGCTTGTTCCAGGATGTCTTTATGTTTTGTTGAAAGTTTTAATAACTCAAGTATGGATATTTGAGTAGGAGTACTACATAGTTGACTTACCAAATCATATTGAGTCTTGGGGATAGTGGTTGCTACTGATGTATGCCCTTTCAAGATATATATTTTGAGCTTTGGTGGTTACATTTATTGATTCATGTTTGTGTTTGTCCTTGATTTTAATGACATTTACTTGATCATCATCTATCAATATATGATTGATGGTGTTATTATATATGTGATTGATATGAGATCCTCGTGTATTGTTTGATGATGAAGCTCCATCTTTGGTGTAATTTGGAAGAGGATTTTTAAAAGCACCATGATCACCATTTGTCTTGAGACCATCGACCATTAAATCACCTCTATCAATCATGTCTTGAACAATGTTTTTAAGCCTCATGCAATCATTTTTTTGATGTCCTTTGTTTCGATGAAAATCACAGAAGTGTGAGTCATTCCACCAAGGTGGTTTGACCTGGGGTTCAAAGTTGTTTATAGCTAGTAATGTGATAATCTTGTTTGTCAGGAGTTCTCTGGATGTTGATTCTAATGATTGCCCCAATGGTGTGTAAATGTGTTTATTTGGAAAGTTGTTGGTGTTACCCCTTGAATTTAGATTAGGTCCTTGATTTAAATGATTTAGATTAGATGCTTAGTAAAATGTCTATAAGTTTGATGCTAAAGACTTGGATGATAATTGGAGGAAAGAGAGCTCTATTTATAGGAAAAATAGGGCAATGAAGGGTCAAGATTGGATGATCTTATCAAGGGTCAAGATTGAAAGTTATCAATCCATGTTTACAATTCTCACCAATGAAATGGTGACAATTGTCAACATAAGATTTCTTGAGAGGAGATGCAAGAAGCATTACATGCTTGAGAAGACTTCATGGTTACCTTAGAAGGTAAGGGTTAAGGTTAGATTAAGAAAACCCATTGGATAAAGCTTTTACCCAAAGGATAAACTCTTGTGCAAGGGTTAAAGGAATAACCATGGTCAAAGCAATGAATGCTTGATGAGACCCTAGGGTTAGATGAGGGTTGAGTTAGGCCAAAAAGTCTCCAATCATGTAAGAAGGTTGAGTTAACCATTAATGGTTATGTAAGAGACTAAAATGGTTAAGTTGTTGAGGACATAAAGCCTTTAATGTTTACTAAAGACTTTAAGGGTTTGAGAAGTGACTTCCCTTTGCTTAGGATTGTGACAATATTTAGTAGATTCGTTAGGCTAAATTAGAAGGGATTAGAAGAATTTAGAAGGGGTTTAGAGATGCAAGTGGGAGATGTAGGAGAATGCAAGTGGATGGAGGGTAATTTTAATTACAATAAATTGCTTTATTTCAACAAAATAGATGCAAGTGGAGGATTTTAAATAAATTAGATTTATTTATTTGAAGTGAACAATTTAATTAAATCTAAATTTAATTAAAAAGAGTAAAAGGGGGATTTAATAAAATAAAGTGATTTATTAAATTAAATGATATGAAGGGCCTAGGTGAATTTAATTAAATAAATTGAATAACTTATTTAATCAAATAGATGAATGTGAATAATTTAATTAAACAAAATTTAATTAAATAGAATAATGAGGTTAAAATGAATACTAAATATTTACTTAAGAAAGTGGTCATTTTTATATGTCTACACGTAGTTTATCTAGGTAATGTATGATCCTACTACAATGCCATTTTATTTTAATAATTCCTAGAATCATTTCATCGCAGCATGTAAACATGCACATGACCACTTTAATCTTTATTGGAATGCATAAACACATTGTCATGGCAAGCCACCATGCTTTAATGGGTTTAATCCCACACAAACTATCAACTTATTGAAACTTTTAAGAAAGTAGGTATGACTGATGGCTTTTGCAGGCAGGCATGAGACACTCCTAGTGGGCAAAGAGCATCTAAAACAATCCTATCAGTTAAATATATAATATGAAATGAAGGACAACATTGAAACAAACAAAAGATATGAGACACTCCTAGTGGGCAAAGAGCATCTAAAACAATCCTATCAGTTAAATATATAATATGAAATGAAGGACAACATTGAAACAAACAAAAGATATGAGAGATCAATATACTTTATGAAAAGGGTTTTTGAGAAAAAGGCTAGCCTCCAAAACAATGAACTTAAAGGTTACTAGTATATTAAAAAGTTACAATATGCATCCAAGTTCCAAGCTCTTCTAAAATATCTAACCCCTCTACTGCAAGATAAGTCAATTAAATCTGATGTAAAAAGCTCACACACAAGTCTTTTATTTGTGAATAAGAAAGAAAAAATGACTTATAAACAAATTTAGAAACTAGTTTGGCCACGGTTATTTTTATCCCAATAAAAAAAGATTGTATAAATCACATGAACCCAAACATATAATAGTATTAGAATATTCAAAGCATTGTAGAAGTCCTAAAAAAAAGCTTAAACTCATTAAATACTTTTATATTTGCATATCCATCCTCTCTGAAATAACCATTATCTAATTATAAAAAGATGAGTGCAAAGCATTCAACACCTTCCGCATGTGAAAATGAGAAAACCAGACCAGAACGCCAAACAACTCATATAACATATTTGGTAGACAACCGTTAAAACAACGGCGCCATGTGAGCTACTGTCCAGAAATGCATTATTGGAATGCACATATATATAGTTCCTTTCACATGGTTATTTCTAATCTATGTGTAATGGCCAGATAACACATGACCCAATTGCAGCGTTTGCCTCAAGAAGAGAATATTTAAGCACATGGCCGTAGCATCCACTGCCTTATATAAGAGCACATACTCTAGTTCATTTCCTACAAGCTTGAATTTTGATCGCTAGTGATTTGTACCTTGGAGTCTTAAAACCAAGTAAGTAAACATGTCAAAAGCTGCAGCAATTCTGTTCATAGCTATGATTGCTATGGCAATGAGCGTGGGCCCTGTAATGGGTTGCGGAAGCCAAAAATGTGGTCCCTCAGGTGGTGGCTCTTCTGGAACTCCATCGACCGGCAGATGTCCACTGAATGCATTGAAGCTTGGAGCCTGTGTCGATGTACTCAGCGGCTTGGCACACGTTCACCTTGGGGATCGTGTCGTGAACCAGTGCTGCCCTCTTTTGCAAGGAATTGCAGAGTTAGAGGCAGCGCTCTGTTTTTGTACAACCATAAGGGCTAAAGTCCTCAACCTGAACGTCGTCCTTCCAGTGGCTCTTGAACTTTTTGTTCAGTGTGGATTGACTCCTCCTCCAGGCTTCAAATGCCCCCCTCTTAACTAATTCACTTTGCTCTATCGTCTGTCCAGCTCTACGTTCATATAACGTTTTTCGTATCTTATTTGATTTCTGATTTTTTGTCACAGATGTAGACTGTTGTATCGGAGGACTACTCATTTAATAAATAGAGCTCTTTATGATTTTGTGTGGCGTGAGTGATGACGTCGACGTCTGCTGCTTCCTGCTTTGTAGTTTAAAATAAAAATTAAACGATATCAGATGTAGATCTAGAATAAAGTATATGCTCGTTGATCGATGACTGTTGGTGTTGGAAACTAGCGTAAGCTACTAGTCTTAAAATTTTAGAATTTTTATTATGTACTAATTTTTTTGGCCATTTAAAGAATTTGCGGGAGTATAATCCAACAAATAATAATTCTACAGATCATAACCTTTTAACAAATAATTCTAGACGTACATGTTGAAATATTTCTTGAAAAAGAATCCACCATCAAAGAGAGAATGATTATTATTATGTAGTAATACTTTAATTAAGCATACATAATCAATAAATTTATTTGTGTAATCTAACAGAATTCTTCTAGTACTTGAATACTTATAAATAATCCATCATAATTCTATCAAATATATATAATATATTTAGAAGACTTAAGAAGAAGAACTCACATGTGGATTTTTTAAGTCACAAAGTCTCAACATTATAGTATAGTGATGAGCCAATGCCAAAAAATGACTAATCAATATATGCATGAATAGAAAATATAATTCCAAAGAATATCTAATCCATCTAAAGAATGAGCACACATCCAAACAATTAGCTCGCTTCATTTTATGTTCTAGTAAATATTATTGATCATACCTAACATGTAAAGACTGTCTACTTTCTCTCCTAATTTGTAGGAATGAGAATATGATGTGAATGAATTGAACACAATTCGTAATCATTATAGTCATGCTCTACCTTCCTTTTAACAAGATGTCAATTGTACAAATCGAGCTTGCTACATGAATCTAAGCCAAAGAGGGTTGTGAAAATTTTCTTCAAACCGTTAATCTATTAACTAAGAAGGGATGCACATTGAAAACTTATACAAAAGAAATAAAACAAAGAAATACCATAACACTATTATTAGATGAAAAAAATCCTTTCAAGAAAAAACCCACACTCCAAATGGATAGCTCAATTGTATTATTTAGCAAGAAAATAGTTTTTGATTATAAGAAAATTGGTTTATAGGGGACCTAAAACCCTATACAACAGGTTTTAAAAGGATATGCAACCTTCAAGAATTAGTGGGAATCTAGGACCCCTAAACAAAATGTTGTAAATGATACAAAAAAAACAAATAGTAGCCCACCAACAGCCACACCTCAATAACTAGTCATCAAAGAGCTGGTTGAATGATCCATAAGGCCTAAGCCACTGAGCAAGAGACCTTAGAGGTAAAAATACAAAGGTTTTGGCTAGCCTTCCATAACTTAAAACATGGGTTTTGCATTGTTCCCATAAACTAAAACACACAAGAATAGCATAATAAAGATTAACCTTTTAATCTCCTCTTTCTTTTGAAGCAGGCACATGAGCCATCCATTTGCCCCAAGATCCACCTCAAAACGAGCAGTGGGAACAAGGCCAAAGGCATTGCAAGTACAAAAGGCAATCATAGCCCCCATTTTGCAAACACAACTTCTCTTGTGAGAGCCATCTCCACCTCTAGTGGAGCCACCTCTATAAGAAGGGAAAAACCCTTCAAAATATCCACCTCAATAGGAGATAAAGGAAAGAGCTAACAGAAAAGAGATACAACAACTTCCTCATATTAGCAATGAGACAAAGCATCAAGAGCCTCCAAGAAGCATCTTCCATCTTTTTCGACAATATCCATCTCTACCTCAACAGAAGATGGCACCACCTCAATAGGAGAATCCAGAGAAAATTGAAGATGTTGAAGCTACAACATAAACCAACTCGACCATCCCATCTCCTTCTCAATAGGAAAGACCAACTAAAAAGCCATAGTAGAAGAATAGTGGGCCCTCTTTGCATCAACTAAAACAAACATCTCTCCATAAATGATGTGAGAGAACCTAAGCCAACCACACCAAAGGACCAAAAAAATTGCTTCTAATAGCTTGAGAATAGGTCAAATGAAACCCTACTCAAAAGATCTACAATAATATATCAAATGGCCAAGCCAGTGGCTCGAAAGAACCTAAGAGAAGGGGAAAGACCTACTGGCAAAAACAAAATAGGGTTTATGAGAAAAAATAAATCTAGCAAAAATCCTTGATGAATCTTTTAGGGACAGCTAAAGGGGACCATCCAAACTAGAATCAACCATCCACAACTTTGTCATCACAAGAGAATGAATGAAGCCAAGGCAAGGGCTCCGTCAAAGAGTGTTAGTGAAAACAACCAACATAAGCAAGAGATTCAAACAAAGTTCCAATAGATGCAAGATAGAATAGAGAGAGATTGGCTGCACCATACCAAATGAGCCAATCCTGCCTTGAGTCCAACCTTTCTCAAGATGAGAATCCCAAACAACAAACACCAAGGAAAGGGCCTCCAAAACCAAAAAAAACAACAAAGTTGAGCTTCTACAAACAACAAAATTGTGACCTCTACAACTGTTGAGGAAGGGGTTAGCAAACACTCGCATAGGGAAAACCAAACCCAAACCCATTAGAAAAAGTAGAAGGGAATAATAGAAAATGCGCACCATGAAGATATAGAAACACAAAAAAATAGGGGTTGAAAGTTCGTGGAAAAGAAAAAAACCAACAACCCACAAAGAGGCTAATTCAAAAACCCATTGTAAGAACACCTCTGAACACACAAATTAAACAAGTCAAACAAAGCATGCATAGGCAACAGAGAAATATTTTCCACAAAGATAATAGGTTGAAATAGAGGGAGGAAAGGTCAACCCTAAACAATAGAGCAAAGCCCAATGGGAGCACCCAACCCCTGCTAGGGGCCAAAAGAAACCACCATCATGCCACAAGATGCCTACATGGCAAGAATAGGAGCATTGTTATCTCCATCTTCATCGGATTCAAAATCCCCTTTCACAAATGAAACTATAACAACACCTCTTCCTCCTCGTCACTCCATCCCTAACTTGTGGCCCAATTAGGTTCTTCTCAATATAGCAAGAACATAGTGACAATATAATAACAAAGGAAATTATTCTCAATAGTGATCATACTGCAATATGAATCTAGAAATAATTTTGAAAACATAACATTATTTCAAAAATATTAAACTTTTAACATTAAGATATATAAAAACAACACCAATTTTTAAAGAATCAAAATTTGTGCCCAAGATTATCATGTGTCCTCTCCACTTTCATTGCATGCATGAAAATTTTGATAGAATACATGCAACACATCCACCTTCACATTCTATGCAACAACTATCATACAATATTCATGTAGGGCATATATTGTAAACCATAATACTAAAAATCAATTTGTTGAACATGTCAAATTCCACAGTTAAATGTTTGTACCACTTTGAGTCTCCTTGAAATTGATAATATCTAATGCATGTAAAAAAATTCTAACTTCTAATTACTCATAATTTTTTGAAACTATCATACATTACTCATCTTCTCATCCAATGCCAAATAATAATAACAAAGGATAAAAACCTAACCCCTAACCTTTGCCAATTAGGTATTTCTATGAAGAAGGCTATTTTCTACAAATTGTTAGTGAGAGACCACTTGGGTAGACAAGGAAGGCCTTATGCCCCTCAAGAGGCATTGATTGACAATATAACCAATATTCCTAATAACAACATCTTTCATCAAAATAAAGAAATAAGGGGAAAGGGGACCCCCCCTCCCTTATCGTAATAGATATTGAGAAAAACCCTTGAGGAGCTCTATTCACCAAGACAAAGAATATAGGGGAGTGAAAACACACCTCAATTAACTTACAAATATTTCTCTAGAATCCAAATTTGTGAAGAACCTGCAAAAGAAAGGGCAATGAAACCATGCCATAATCTTAAGATATATAAAGTTCAAGGAGCATGTATTATCTATTACTATTCTCCATGGAATGAAGAGTTTTGTGCACAACAAGAATAGAATCAAAGATCTACCTTCCTAGGGCAAACCCCTTTGAGTGAGCATGAACCATTTTACCAAGAAAGGGCTTGATTCTATTAAATAAAATATAAGAGAAGATTTTGAAAATAACATTACATATTCTAAGGGGTCCAAACTCTACCATTGTGTTAGAACCTCCCTTTTTAGAGATGAGGACAATATAGGTTTTATTCACTTATTTTATTAAAATAGCAAGAGCTTGGAATTCCTTGGCATCTTGAGTGATAGCAAGACCCACAACATCCAAATAATTTTGAAAGAAAAATGGGGGAACCCATTAGGGCCAAGGGATTTAAAGGGGCAAGAGGGAAGAACACTTTCTTAACTTCATCCTTGAATAATCTAAGTTATAAGGCTTAAGATCATGGGTGGATAAAGAGTTAGAAATAACTTGGAGAAGCCTATCCAAAACCTCATTAAATGAAGGGTCTATCAAAGTGAGTGGGTTGAGAATATTTCTAAAATGGTTGACAACTTCCTTATGAATATCCTAATCTAGAGTAAAGATGAAGCCATCTGAACTGATTAGGCCAATAATTTTTTCTTCTATTATGTTTGAGGTTAATCTAGTGAAACAAAATTGTATTCCTATCTCCCTCTTTGTCACATTAGATTCTAGGCCTTTGTTTCTAGAATAGATCCACTTTAATCATAATATTGTAAAGATCAAACAAAATACTTCTCTCTTGATTAACCAACTTAGGGGAAGCATAATTCCTTTCCATCTCCATTTCAATAATAAGAATCTAGAGTTTAAACTCTTTCTTTAGGTATTTAAGATATATCCAAAAAAATATTTACTCTATTTTCTAAGATTATTTTTTAAGACTTTCAACTTGTGAAGAACCCTAAACATATCCATCCCCTAAATTTATAGTACTCTTCTAAGGAGTGATGATATCCTTTAAATCAGTGTTATGGGTAACATCAGGTCCAAGGCCTATCATAGAACCATTGAAGAAGGACAAGGCAACATTTGATCAAATCCAAAATGCATAAGAGATGATAGGTGTCCATGATTAAAGATATTTTAGGAAGCAAAATGAAAACATTTTTATTGTTATTCTTTTACTTTAAAATGATTAATTTTACTCTCTATCCATACATGAAGCTTT
The DNA here is from genome assembly GCF_030272615.1 of Cryptomeria japonica. NCBI lineage: Eukaryota > Viridiplantae > Streptophyta > Pinopsida > Cupressales > Cupressaceae > Cryptomeria > Cryptomeria japonica. The sequence continues at coordinate 285,265,943 of NC_081409.1, forward strand.
CTCATGCTTGGCAATAATTTTTATTTTGCATCTAGACTAGATAATAGTGAAACATAAATATATATACATGATTTCATTTTCTCCATGGTAAAGGCTTCATGCAAAGAAATCCACATTCTTATTGATCAAAAATTTATATTTTTATTATTAAAAAAATAATAATTTTTAACTAAAAATATTTTTTCGTATTTTGTATAGTTAAATATTTGAGATTTTATTTTGTAATTTTCTCTTTTTTATAAACTTTGTAGAAAAGGATACTAGAATAATATTTATGAGGATCTAAACTATCAATATATCCAAGTGTGGAAAGTGAAGTTAGATCTAAAAGGAATGCCCTTTGAAGCAATTAAATTTTACAACCTTTATAACATGTCACCTCTTAGGACTGATTTAAAGGACCGATCACCTCTCAGGACTGATATAAAGGAGAAGGGCTTGATGGGGGAGGATATGGAAATGAAAGAAGCTCAGAGATCTGAGGATAGGGAGGTTGGCCTGAAAGTTAATCTTAATACTATTGGTGATAAGAACCACGAAAAGCATCACTTGGATATTGATCTCTGTATCAATAATGGTATGGAAAGCTTCAAATAGGTGCTTAGCTAGATGCATAAAGAAATTGAAGGCATTAAAACCAAGCAAGCCTAGGAAGCAAGTAAAATCGAGACTTTACAAGCTTGAGGCTCGGGAAAGTTCAATTCCCTCCCTGACTTTCTTTATGAGCTCACCAAAGAAATTGGTAATGCTGAGGAGATTATCAACGCTAATCGCAATAGCTTTCTTATCTTGGAAAATAGAGCAGGTGCTAATGAAAAGAGACTTGATGCAGTTGAGCACACACCCAAAAAAATAGGTGAGAAAAGCCACAAGATTTTGAAGGCTACCTCGAGCCAGCATGAAAGCCCTTATCTGCAAGTTGGAGAACTACCAAGGGGATAAGGTCACGGTAGGCATTATTGATGTTAAGGATGACACCCCAGATGATAAGGACATAGGGCTTGGGAGAAGAATGAGAGCAAGAACTAAAAGGATGCAATGCCATAGTAACGAAATCAAGGATATTAAGCGGGCAGCAAATAATATGGAACAGATGGAGCTAGAAGCGGTGGAAATGTTTCATAAATTAACCTCATCCTGGGCCTCTGTTGGTCTTTTTTGGTCTATAATCTGCATTCTCTTGTTTGCTGGCATTTTTCTCGCCAACTGTCTTTCCTTTGTTTGATTTCTTTTTGTTTAGCTATGATGTAATGTTTATCTTTTGATATTATGACTGTATTGGGTTTCAGGGGCCCATCAAAACCTATTTTCCCATATTCGAAACCATGTAATAAATTTTAATATTTACCACATCTAATGTATGGATAATTCATGTCTTATTTACAACTTTGGCATCTTTATGAGGATGAATATAAATATATATTTAAAATAAAGTCTTAAAGGAAATGGTGCAAGCTAGTTTTAATTAGTTATAGAAGATGCCAAAATCTTATTTGTATTCATTCTACAAGGAGAAAAAAATATAATATTTTAATGAAGAGTTAAATAAAAAAAAATCTCACTATATGAAATAGTAAAATAACTACTTAGAAATATGCCAACATTCCTTAAATATAAAACATAAAACTATAACATCTAAAATCCTTCTAATGTAGCAATATTTTTTGTATACATAATATAAAGACTACAAAAATTAATGTACCATGATGTATATTACTAACATTCATAATTACTTAAATAAATTGATAATTTAATGTTAAAAAATAAACCTTAAAAATATATAAAATGTTGTAGAATTAGTATGATAATTAACTAATCAAGAATAAAAATTTAGCAAATGTAATTCTATAGAAGCTTTACATTTTTTTTAAACTCTTATTAAAGAGATGCAAATCCTAGAGAATATTAGAAGTATTATATAATAAAATGTCCATATTTAAAAGGTAAATGATGGAATAGAGTACCAATACTACACAATAATATTTGATGCCAAAGAATAGACTCATCTAAAGAACACCTATATACAAATTGGGCCTAAAGTATAAATACAATATATAATCTAAAATTTAGAAGAAAAATCTTTTCTACTAAGGTAAACATCATTTATGACTAGCAATCATTCCCTACTTCTATTAGACTAATTATACTTATTTCAATTTATAATACATTTATTCCAAAAATTCCAATCTATCTATTATAGTATTTAGTTCACTAAAGAAATGTAGCACATTCATTCAACTAAAATCTGTTGAACTATGATGAACATTCTATAGGTTGGATTATTCTTATTTAATGACATGTGGTTTCTTTCAATTTTATTTAAAATATGCTACCTAACCCATACAACTATAATACCAAAATAACTCACAAAAAATCTTGACTTTAAATTAAAGCTTATGAGGAAACATAAATTAGAACAATGACTCTAAATAATACCACCACATATTCCAACTTCTCACCCATGGAAACCATCCTCAAATCTCCTTATGGCCACAAAATCAAGAAATGTCTCAATATCCTAAATGCCAACAAATATCTTCGTAACACCCCTTTTACCATTCGGGAATAAAACTATTCCCAATACTCCCCTCTCTAGCCATAACCTTTTTGTCATTGGTCTCTACAATATGAAATATTTTGCCACTACTTTTGAGCATGGACAAAAAAGGGAAAACCACCCTCCCAACCATGAAAGCTAAGAAAAAATTGGATTAACTTCATATTGAAGAAATTGAAAGTGATGGGGAGGACATAGATGTGGGTAACACCAACCCTTGCAAGTCTAGTAAGTTAGCAGGAAGGTCTCTACATGAAAGTAAAGAGGCCATTAAAATTGATGATATCGGTATTGATATTGAGGAGGTGGAGAAGGTCAAGGACTTCGAGGATGAGAGCTATTCTAGAAAAACTACAAGTGCCCACCTAGAGAGTACCATTTTGAAGCTACTAAACATGATTGAAGCCAACCACCTATTGTAGGAGGAAAAGTTGTCTCTAAATACCTACCAGGGTAGTGATACTTATACTTGTGCTAAATGTGATGCTACCGCTATGGATCTAACTTCCCTAACAAAAAAGGTGACTAATTTGGAGGAAAAGTTGGTTAATCTGTGCAGGTTCAGTTCAAAGTTGATGCTCAACTTGACTACCACCCTATGTTTTCTACAAAAGAAAGTTCTTGGGAAGGATGTTGAAGAAGAGGATAATTGCTAAGATATTTTTAAATTCTCCACTTAAGATTGCAACTATCTATTTACATAACCACCTTATTGCTATCTTCTTATATGTTATTGTTTATGTATTTTAAATTGTGATACTGCTAAAAACTCTTATATTTCTAAGGTTTATAGATTCTTCTAACATTTTAAGCTTGGACTATTTGGTGTTGTTAATGTGTTGTTAATGTCTAGTTAATGTTGCCTTTGGGCTATTTGTATATAGTGTCAACACCCTTGTTTAATTTATTTTTATACCAATAACACCACCACATATTCCAACTAGGAGATTGTGGTAGTTTTGGTTTACTCCATGTATCGTAAACTCATACGAGTTATTAACACATTCATTAACCTACCAATATGGTGAGTGTACATCATGTATATGTAATACCAACAATCATGTCACCTTTTTCCACTAGTAATGGACACTCTAAATAACCTCAAGATAAAAAGTCCCAATATGATTATTAGTTATTAACAAATAGTGCTAAATTCCCTGGCTAAAAATGCATGCCACCTTTTATGTATTTTATCAATGTGAATAAGTAAATATTAAATTTCTCCTTTTTGAAATACCCAAACCTAAATAATTGGCCTCTACAATTTATTATATTCCATGTAGTACTGAAAACATATGCAACCACATATTACAAGCTAACGAAAACAAATATTAGTATTTTTGTCACTGTATAAATCAAATATGCCAACTTAGGTACCATACAACCTCCTATTGAAATTTACCAATAAACTATAATGGAATGTACTAATAAAGGTGAAAAACCAAAGCATTATACTATCAACAAATTTTAAATTGATTTTGAAGTCTACAAAGACAAAATAATTTGAAAATTTGACACATAGTTAAGGTAATACAAGAAAGAGGCACAAAACCTAAAAATTAGTGGAAGGCTATAATGAATTTCTAATGAAGATATACCTCATAATTATAAACAAAGAGTGTTGCCAAATAAATTAATGAGTTGTAATATGGCTAGTTGATATAGGTTATCAATACATTTTAGATGTGCTTTCAATGTGTTTAACTTGAAAATGAGATCATTGAAATAAAAATGTCATTTGAATAAGAATTTAAAAATATGCTTTATTCCCCCTTAGTTAGGCTCCAATGTCAAATGAGTGAAAATAATTCAAATATATGCAAAACAATTTCTATAATTAACATTATGAAAAGATCACATTAAGCTAGCTGATCTACATCTTTTTAAAAGGTATTCAACTATAACAACATAGGAAATGAAATACTTGACAATGAAACAATAATGAGCGCAAGAGAACAATATACCCTATGAAAATAGCTTTGAATAAAAAACTAGCCCCTTACAAATTGAACCAGTATATTATTATATTAACATTCAACTTATCTTAATAAAAAACATATAAAATAATTACAATACACTCCCAAGTCCTAAGTTCTTCTAGAGGATCCAAACCTCATGTTGAAGGAGAAGTCAAAGAAATATGACATGAAATACTCTTATGCAACCCCTAAATAATGTAAATAAATAACAATGAGATACAAGATTACTACAAATATACTAACTACTTTGTCTCCAATATTTAATATGTTGGATGGAAGAACAAAAAATGTTTGAATCACATGAACTCAACTATTTCATATTTTTACAATATGAAATACATTTTACAAACCCTTCATTATCCTAACAATCAATTTCACCATACTCCCACTAATCTAGAATTCCCCAATATACAACCCACATTAAATAATTTAACATTTATACATCTAAAGGTTCTCTTGATTAACCATTACATTGTTATAAAAGACTAATACAAAATATGCCACACCTTCCCTACACCTTCCATGTGAAAATGACAAAACCAGATCAGACTGCAAACAACTCACGAAACACGTTTGGTAGACAGCCATTACCCACAAAGGCTCCATGTGAGGTATTGATTGCTGGAATCCACATAAATAATTATTTTCACACAATTATTTCCAACCTACGTGTATGGCCAGATAAGACATGACCCAATTGCAGCTTTTATGACCCAGTTGCAGCTTTTACCACAAGAAGACAATGCTCAAACACATGGCCATACCATCCACTGCCCTATATAACAGCACATACCCTTGTTCATTTGCAACAAGCTTGAGTTTTGATCGCCAGTGCTTTGTACCTTGGAGTATTTAGACAAAGTAACTAGACATGGCAAAACCTGCAGCAATTCTGTTCATAGCTATGATTGCTATGGCAATGAGCGTGGGCCCTGTAATGGGTTGCGGAAGCCATAAGTGTGGTCCCTCAGGTGGTGGCTCTTCTGGAACTCCATCGACCGGCAGATGTCCACTGAATGCATTGAAGCTTGGAGCCTGTGTCGATGTACTCAACGGCTTGGCACACGTTCAGCTTGGAGATCCTGTTGTGAACCAGTGCTGCCCACTTTTGCAAGGAATTGTAGAGTTAGAGGCAGCGCTCTGTTTTTGTACAACCATAAGGGCTAAAGTCCTCAACCTCAACATCGTCCTTCCAGTGGCTCTTGAACTTTTTGTTCAGTGTGGATTGACTCCTCCTCCCGGCTTCAAATGCCCCCCTCTTAACTAATTCACTTTGCTCTATCGTCTGTCCAGCTCTACGTCCATAGAACGCTTTTCTTATCTTATTTGATTGCTGTTTTTTTGTTACAGATTACGACTGTTGTATCGCAGGACTCCTCATTTAATAAATAGAGCTCTTTATGATTTTGTGTGGTGTGAGTGATGACGTCGACGTCTGCTGCTTGCTTCTTTGTAGTATAAAATAATAATTAAACGATATCAGATGTAGATCTAGAATAAAGTGTATGCTCGTTGATAGATGACGATTGGTGTTGGAAACAAGGGTAAGCTACTAGTTTTAATAGATTAAGTAATTTTATAATTTTGATTATGTAATAATTTATTTGGCCATTCAAAGAATTTGTAGAAGTATAAGTCAACAAATAATAATTCTACAAATGATAATCTTTTAACAAATAATTCTCGTTGTACATGTTGAAATATTTTTTGAAAAAGAATTTATCATCAAAGAGAGAATAATTATGTATTAATACTTTAAACAAGCATATCTAATCAATAAATGTATTTATCCAATCTAATAGAATTCTTGTAGTACTTGAGTACTTATTAATAATCCATCATAACTCTATCAAACACATATAATATATTTAGTATAGTAATGAGCCAATGCCAACAAATAACTAATCAAGATATCCATGAATAGAGAATATAATGCCCAAGAATATCTAATCCATCTGAGGAATGAGCACACAGTCAAAAAATTAGAGCTCCATTTTACATTCCACTAAATAATATGGATTGCACCTAACATGAGTCTAAGCCAAAGAGGGTTGTGAAAATTTTCTTTAAACCATAAAACTATTAACTAAAAAGGGATGACCATTGATAACTTGTACAAAAGAAATAAAAAAAAGAAATACCATAACACTATTATTACATGGCAAAAGTTTCAATAAAAAACTCACTCCAAATGTATAGCTCAACTGTATTATTTAGCGGCAACATAGTTTTTGAGTAAAGGTAAATAGGTTTTGAGGGGACCAGAAACCCCGTACAATAGGTTTTGAGGGAACCCAAAACCCCACAGGTTTTGAAGGGACCCGAAACCGTCAGATTTTACTAGGATCTGGAACCCACAGTACAATGCTACTAAAAGAAAAGAGCATCAACATACCAGCAACTATACCATAAACTGGACATAAAATCATCTCTAACACATAAACAAGGGTTTTACAAGGCTCCCTTAACCTGCATATGTTTCCATGGGTGTATCCAGGCACCCATCACATTCAACAACACCAGATTACAATAGATTAACATATTCTCACAATCTGGACAAATGAGGTTTTGAAGAGATCCCCTAACCCTCATCATGAGTTTTAAACTAGCTCTCACAACCAACGAAAAAGGGTTTTCCTAGGCTCTATTAACCAATAGAAAAGTATTCAGGCTACCAACAACAAAACTAACCCTTAACCAAAAACCACAACTGGCTAGACTAGGCTCTTTAAAATTGCTAGCATCTAGCTTGCTTGTGGGAAGAACAAGACTCCCACAACCAACACATGAAAAAAGAGAAAAGAATTGAAAGCACACACAACAAACAACCAACCTATGGGTTTTACTAGGCTCCCACAACCTAAAAACAAAAAACTAGCCAACTGATTCCAAACAGAACCAGGAGGCATTTGAAAGGGTCCCTTAACCCACAAAAAATTTGGGTAGTAGGGGCACATAGAACCCAGACATTGCCATGAAAAAACACATAAGAGAAATAAAAGGCAACTTCAACTAGCAGCATCATCTAAAAGGCCTCCTCACACCATCTCCCCACCTCAATACGGAAGAGGTCTACCTCGATAGGACAAGAGAGAAGGTGAAACATCAGCCTTGAGACTCCTCTAGCATCATGCTGAAACCCGACCACTCCCAACCACCGAATCTCCAACTCAATAGGAGAAAGGGCCGCCTCAAACAGGCAAGGAGGAGAACGACCCAAAAGCCTTAAGATTTCAATCATAGTCCAACACATAAAAATTCACTCCACCTCAATAGGAGGACAACCCAGATCAAAAAAAAACCCAAGACACTAGATCTTCGAAAAGAAAAACCATATCTACACCAGATCTGGCCCCAAGGGTACAAGGCATCCCAAAGAAAGAGGGGAAACTGAAAAACCACAAAACAAGAACCTTGAAATGCCACCACGATCCCAGATAAGAGGAATCACCACCACCCAAGTAGATCTGAACCAAGTAGCCCCTCCACTCCAAGACATGAACAGGACTAAGGAGAACACACCTCCCTCCACACCACTTGCAACCTCCACACTCTACAGACCACACAAAGAAGCATAAAAGTCAGGGCAGCAAAGAAGGGCCGAAGGGAAGAGGCCACCATGCTCGCCATCTACTTCATCATCCTCGCCTCCTACGCCCAAGTCTTCAGGCACTAAAACCCTCACTGCCCCCACTCTTGCCATTATGGGTTTCCTCGATAGTGCTTGATATTTAGCAGGAGCATAGTTACAATATAATAACAAAGGTGATTATCTTCGAGATTTATCACACTAAAATAAGAATCTAGAAATAACTTTGACAACATAATGTTAAATTTTAAAAATATTAAACTAATTACATAAAAATATACTAAAACAACACCAATTTATAATGAACCAAAATTGGTTCCTAAGATTGCCATTTTTCCTCTCCACATTCACTACAAGCATGAAACTTTAGATAGAAGACACGCAAGGAAACCACCTTCACCTTCTATGCAAAAACTATCATGCACTCTTCATGTAGGACATATATTGTAAATGACAATACTAGAAATCAATTTTCTGAACATGTCAAATGCCACACTTAATTGACTATGCCACTTTGAGTCTCCTTGACATTGATGATATCTAACACATGTAAAAAATTCCAACTTCCAATTACTCATAATTTTTTGAAACTATCATGTATGCCACATCATTTCACCTAATGCCAAAGAATAATCAAAAAGAAGAAAAAACTGACCCATAACCTTTGCCAATGGGGCAGTACCAAGAAGAAGTTTGTTGTCTAAAAATTGTTAGTGGAAGACCACTTGGTTAGAAAAGGATGTTGGCCATTTGGTGGAATTGATTATGTGTTGCATTGATGTTTTGTCATTGATGCCAAAACTAGTTGTTTGGATGCTTTACCGACAGTCTTCTGGTCCTGGTAGGTTAAGTGGTTTCTGGTTGATTTGGATCCAACATGATCTGGTAGGCTCTAATATAGTTTGGTTATGAAATTGGCTTGTTCATGATACTCATGCTCATATTCAATCAGTTGGTTTTGATTTGGTGATTGGATGCTATCCTGTTTGCTTATAAGCTTGGTTTTTGGTTATGGCAAGGGTTTCACCGGAAGAGCTTTTGATGAAGATCTTTGATGAATTGCATAAGTAGTGTTGGTGCAGGTTCTGGTAGAGTTTGAGGATGCTGATTGTGATCATGTTCGAGACTTGGTGGATGGAGATCATTTCTATAGCATGTGGACCTATATTGGGACCCGGTTGGTCTAGGTTATGGACCAGTTTAATAAAGCATGTGGATTGGACCCCTCGATGTGTTTTAGAGATGTCTTATGTGCGGGATATTATTTATTTGGTCTAAGGCCGACATGGTTTGTAATAATGTAATTGGTTTATTGTCTGGTGGCCGACCTAATTGTTTATAGTCAAGGGTTTGTATATATAGATGTAAGATCTCATTGTAGATCATCATGGTAATGCGAAATGGATATGTGATGTGCGAATAATGTAATATCATTTAGGAAGAGGATTTGGTTGATCATTAGAGATCGAATTGGGTATTTGTAAGAGGATTTATTCCTCCATTATTGAGCTTAATCGGAACTGTACTCAGGATAGGAGATTGTATCTTTTGCAGTTCAACACTTCTCCAGATTGTAGTATGAATTTCTATGTAGTTAGTGAGACTCCTTTTGTGATGAGGAGTGTGCTCTAGGATGTTGGCCTTCCTGTAAGTGCAAGCCCCTCAAATTTAATTCACATACTTACTGCAGAAGTATTATTTGACTGTGGGTAGGCTTCCCACCATGGTTTTTCCCTTTACCAGATTTCCCATGTATAAATCTTGGTGTCATGTGGATGGTATTTATTCTGTGATTATTGTTTATACTTAATTAGTTGAACTTCTATTCTAGTATTAATTTTTTGGGTTTCGGTATTAAAGTTTTAATTGCTAATGGTTTTGGTAATCTATGGCAATTGATTCACCCCCCCTCTCAATTGTCTTTCAGTTATTTGAACTATCTAACAATTGGTATCAAATCTTTGGTCCTCTCTGCAGAAAGATTAACTACTTGAGGAAGATCCTATTGCGACTAATGGTTCAAGTTCATCTAGTTCATCTAGAGCTATCTTTTAGAGAGATATTATGAGGCTTGATGGAACAAATTACACAGTATGGAAGATTCAGATGGAGACTCATCTGAGATGTCTTGGCAAGGAGATTTGGGAGATCACACAGAATGGTGTCACACCTTATAATCTGACATTTGGCAATCCTCCTCTAGCAAGCCTAAACAAGGAGATTGTGAATGATTGTAGAGCAAGAGAAGCCCTCTTGTGTGCAATTTCTGATCAATAAATAATGGATTTAACCGACAAATCATCTGGTAAGGCTATATGGGATAAATTGGAGACTCTTAATGAAGGTGACCCTATAGTGAAGATTGCTAAACTTTATGGTTACCAGGTGATATATGAAAACCTAAAGATGGAAGAAGATGAAAGGATTACTGCATTCATGGAAAGGGTAAACGTGATTGTTATGGGAACTCAATGTTGAAGTGGAACTCTAAGCGAAGATGAAATTGTTTCTAAAGTTCTGAGAGCCCTACCACCGGCTTACAAAATGAAGGCTACTTCTATTAATGAGTTGAGAACAATGGCTAATACATATGTCAACAAAGATACCTTGGTTGGGAAATTATCTACTTTTGAGCTTGAAGAATTTGGACCTTTTGCAGCTGTGAAGACTGAACATGCTTTTCATGCATCTACATCTATAGTCGGTAAGCAAGATTGAAAATATTTATATGCAAAGGAATTGGAAGATATAAAGAGAGAAGATGATGAGTTTGAGCAACTTGAAGCACTTTTTGCTAGAAGAGTACCTAAAGGACCGATAAGAAGTAAGTATGAAGGAAAAGAACCTTTTAAATATTTTACATCTAATAAGATTGGTCTTTTTTGCATCTAGATGTCTTGAAAGGAATTCAAGATTCGAAGAAAGAGTTAAAAGATCTTTTAAGCATAATCCTGGATATCAAAACAAGTATAAGTACAGGAAAAATAGAGACAAATCATGCTACATAGCGGATGAGGAAGGCATTACTGATTCTGATGATGAACTAGCAGAAGACTTTGCTAGTGGTTCCAGCAATGGGAAGGAATGGGTATTCCTAGCTATCAAGGAAGATGATCCAGCATTGGAAGAGAATGTACCTGAAGAGAAGGCACTTGCTACTAAAATTGAGGACAAGGATGAATGGGTCTGTCTTTGCAAGAATTTGATGGTGGTCTAGTTAGATTTGGAGATTACAAATTATGTATGATCAAACAAAAAAGAAATATATCATTGGATGGTAAGAACAATACTAACAATGTTTATTATGTTAAAGGTTTAAGGCATAATCTTTTGAGTGTAGGACAATTAGTGGATAAGGGATTTCAATTGCAATTCAAGGATGCAAAATACAAAATCATTATCAGAATTAGTTTGGAGATTGCAACCGGTACACAGAAAAAGGTAATATATTTCATTTGAACTCTGGTGAGAAGACTTGTTTGATTACACAGATTGATGAGAGTTGGCTATGGCATAAAAGGTTGTGTCATGTGAATTTTGATTGCATTGTGAAAATCAGTTCAACTAAGGCAGTTAGGGATATACCTAGGATTATGAAGCCCTATAATCTGGTATGTAAAGAATATCAAATGGGGAAATAGGTCAGAACCTCTTTTAGGAGTATACAAGATAAATCAAATGATGTTCTTGATCTTATTCATACTAGTTTGTGTGGCCCTCGTAGAGTTAAAAGTTTTCAAGGTGATAGATATTTCATGCTAATCATTGGTTATTATTCTAGAATGATGTGGGTTACTTTTCTAAAAGAAAAATTTGAAGCATTTGAAAAGTTTAAGATCTTTAAGGCTAAAGTGGAAACTGAGACAGGATTGAAGATTAAATGTTTGAGGTTAGATCATGGTGGAGAATTCACATTCGGTGAGTTTAATAACTTTTGTAAGATGCATGGTATAAGAAGACAATTTATGCCCCCCGAACACCTCAGTTGAATGGAGTTGTGGAAAGGAAGAACAAAACTATCATGGATGTTGCTAAAAAAATGATGATGGAAGCTAGTCTACCTCATATCTACTGGAGAGAAGTAGTGAGAACAATGGTTTATACATTCAATAGAGTACATATCAAAGGAGAAACCGGTAAGACACCTTATGAATTATGGTTTGGCAATACACCTATAGTTAAGTATTTTAGAATCTTTGGTAGTAAATGCTATATCAAGAGAGATGATATCATTGGCAAATTTGATCCTAGATGTGATGAAATCATATTTCTTAGTTATTTTAATGAAGGCAAGGCATATAGATGTTATAAAAAGAGATTGTGGAGAATTATGGAGAGCGCTAATGTCAAAGTGGATGAGTTGAATAGAAGTCAAATCCGAGTTTATGAGAAGGAATTAGTACTGGAAATGATTATATCTAAACTGGTAGCACCTTTACTAGAATAGAGTGTTGAACCAATTACTTTGGCAGTATCAGAGAATTCTACAATGACTGAAGATCAGGGAAGAGGAACAAAGAGTCAGAGGACTCCTAGGTATGTGAGATTGAATCATTAAGAAGATCAGATCAATGGGGATAAGAACAATCGAGCGATGACAAGAAGAATACTGGCAACTAATGAGGTATATTTAATTTCACAAGTTGAACTGGTATCAGTAATTGAGACACATAAAGATGAATATTTGTTGAAGCTATGGAAGATGAATTATATTAGATTGAGAAAAATAACACATGGACTTTGGTTCCCCGACCTAAAAATAAGAATGTTATTGGAACTAAATGGGTTTTTAGGAACAAATTTATTGAGAATGATCAAGTTATAAGAAATAAGGTTAGGTTGGTTTGTAAAGGATATTCTAAGAAGGAAGGAATTGATTATGGAGAGACTTTTGCACCGGTATCTAGGATTGAAGTTGTAAGATTATTTCTTGCCTATAATACTTATAAAAACTACAAGGTTTATCAGATGGATGTTAAATGTGCATTTTTGAATGGGGATATTCATGAGGAAGTTTATATTGAGCAACTTGATGGTTTTTCACTATCAGATGATACAAATATGGTTTGCAAGTTAAGGAAAGCTTTATATGGATTGAAACAGACACCTAGAGCTTGGTATGCAAGGTTGGATAAATATCTTTTGATGCTTGGTTTTACTAAGGGTAGTGCTAACAGTAATTTATATTATAAGATCACTGATGATGATATACTGATTATTGAAGTATTTGTTGATGAGATTATTTTTGGAGGTGAATATATGTTATGCATGAAATTTTCTAAGAATATGGAGAAAGAATTTGAGATGTCTATGATTGGTGAGATGAATTTTATTTTAGGTTTGTAGATTACTCGAACAGGCAAAGATATTTTCATCTGTCAAACTAAGTATGCTAAGGAATTGTTGAAGAAATTTGGTATGGGAGATTCTAAACTGGTAAGTACTCCTATGGTTACAAGTGAGAAATTGACAAGAAAAGATGTTTCCACACCGGTAAATCCTACAAGATACAAATCTATTATTGGAGGTCTGCTTTATTTGACTCAGAATAGGCCTGACATTATGAATGTTGTTTGTATTGTTTCAAGATTTCAAAGTGATCCTAGAGAGAATCATGAGAGTGAGGTGAAAAGTGTTTTTGGATATTTGCAAGGAGCATCAGAATATGGTTTGTGGTACCCTAAGGATTATAACTTTACTTTATGTGCATATAGAGATGTTGATTGGGCTAGAGATGTTGATGACCAAAAAAGTACTTCTGGTGGAGCTTTCTTTCTTGGAATAAAAGTTGGTTTCATGGATCAACATGAAATAGTCATGTACTTATTTATCTACTGTTGAAGCCAAGTATGTTGCTGCTTCTACTAATTGTACACAAGTTTTATGGATGAAGCAAATGTTGAAGGATATAAAGGTGGATTGTGATGGACCGGTAGTTATTCACTATGATAACTCTACTACTATTGATATATCAAAGAATCTAGTCTTTCATTCTAAGACAAAGCACATATCTATCAAGTATAACTATTTGAAGGAAAAGGTTGAAGCAAATGAAGTTAGACTGGTTTATGTGAACACTAAAGAATAGATTGCAGATATTTTCATTAAACCTTTGCCCAAGGAATCATTTGAGTACCTGAGAGACAGATTAGGAGTTTCTGCCTGTCCAGTAGAGACTTGATTGATGTAGACTGGAATCAATCTAGTATGCACTATCAAAGATACTATTCATTTCAGCATTGATTTGGGTATGCTACCTCTCAGAGGGAGTAGTTATCTTTGTGATTTAGTGTTTTATGCTTTTGCTTTGATATTTTTGATAGATTTCTGGCATTGATGTCAAAGGGGGAGAGATAATGATGTGGAAAAAAGAAAAATAAAAGGGAGAGAGACATTAATAAGAAAGAAAAAAGGGGAGAGATATTGATAGAGGGAGAGATACATGAACAATTCAGAGCTTTATAGAGATATCATTCACAAGGGGAGTTTGATCTTTGTTTCAGAACTTGATTGCTACATCTATATGTGGGAGATTGTTCACTATATTCCATTGGGGGAGACTTGTTTGGGATTTCTTGGTACTTAGATGTTTTTCATATCTAGTGTTGCCATCATTACCAAAGGGGGAGATTCTTGGCCATTTGGTAGAATTGATTATGCATTGCATTGATTTCTTGTCATTGATGCCAACACTACCTATTTGGATGCTTTAGCAACACGCTTTTGGTCCTAGTAGGTTGAGTGGTTTCTAATTGATTTGGATTCGGCATGATCCAATATAGTTTGGTTATGGAATCGGCTTCCTCATGATATTCATGCTCATATTTAGTCAGTTAGTTTTGGTCTAGTGATCAGATGCTATCCTTTTTGCTTAGAAGCTTGGTTTCTGGTTCCGGCGAGGGTTTCACGGGAAAAGCTTTTGATGAAGATCTTTGATGAATTGCATAAGTGGTGTTGGTGCAGCTTCTAGTGGAGTTTTAGGATGCTGATGGTGATCATTTTCTAGACTTTGCAGATGAAGATCATTGATGTAGCATGTGGACCTATACTGGGTCCTGGTTGGTCTAGGTTATGGACTAGTTTAATGAAGCATGTGGATTGGACCTCTCGATGTGTTTTTGGGATGTCTTATGTGTTGGATATTATTTGTTTGGTCTAAGGCCAATGTGGTTTGTAATTATGTAATTGGTTTATTGTCTGGTGGCTGACCTGATTGCTTATTGTCAAGGGTTTGTATATAGATGTAAGAACTCATTGTAGATCATCATGATAATGCGAAATGGATATGTAATGTGCAAATAATGTAATATCATTCAGGCAGAGGATTTGGTCGATCATTGGAAATCAAATTGGGTTTATGTAAGACGATTTAGTCCTTTGGTATTGAGATTAACCGAAACTATACTCACGCATAGGAGATGCTATCTTTTGCAATTGAACACTTCTCCGGATTCTAGTTTGGACTTCTATGTAGTCAGTGAGACTTCTTTTGTGATGAGCAGTGTGCTCTAGGATGTTGGCCTTCCTACAAGTGCAGGCCCATCAATTATAATTCACATACTTACTACAAAAGTATTATCTTACTGTGGGTAGGCTTCTCATTATGGTTTTTCCCTTTACCGGGTTTTCCACGTATAAATCTTGGTGTCATGTGGATGGTATTTATTCTGTGATTATTGTTTATGCTTAACTAGTTTAACTACTATTCCGGTATTAATGTTTTGGGTTTCAGTATTAAAGTTTTAATTTCTAATGGTTCCAGTAATTTGTGACAACTGAATCACCCCCCCCCCCCTCTCAATTATCTTTAGGTTATTTGAACTTTCTAACAAAGGAAGGTCTTATGCCACACAAGAGACCCTAATAAGGGGAAAGGGGGTCCCCCTCTCTTTTACTAATATATATTGAGAAAAAACCTTGAGGAGCTCCATTCACCAAGACAAAGAATATAGGGGAGTCAAAAAATACCTCGATCAACTTCTAAATATTACCATAGAATACAAATTTGTGAAGAACCTTAAAAAGGAATGAAAATGAAACCATGTAATAGGATTTAGATATAGAAAGATTAAGAATCATGCATTATATATTATTATTTTCCATGAAATAAAGAGTTTTGTGCATAACAAGAATATTATCAAAGATCCATCTATTACAAGTGTGGTTGTCGTTGCACCTAAATATCAGCTTGTTAATGCCTGATACAACCACTAGACTTATAGAATCCATAGGAGGTAGTTAAGCCATGTCACAAACCTGATCGTTGGGTTGCACAATACAAGGAGACCAAGGGCACACACCCTGCAATGATTCCCCCCAATGCAAGCGAGGGGATTGAACATGCGCCCAAGCTTTTATACCACTTGTTACAAGTGTGGTTGTTGTTGCACCAAAAGATCAACCTGTTAATGCCCCATACAACCACTAGACTTATAAAATCCACAAGAGGTAGTTAAGCCATGTCACAAACCCAAGCATTATGCTACAAAGAATAAGGAGACCAAGGGCACACACCTTGCAATAGGTCATCTTCCTTGGAGAAACCCTTTTCTGTGAACATAAACAATCTTAGCAAGAAAGGGTTTTATTCTACTCACGAGCAAATTTAAGAATATTTTGTAAATAGTATTATAGATGCTAATGGGTCTAAACTCTACCATTATATTTGAACCTCCATTTTTAGAGATGAGGAAAATATAGGTATTGTTCACTTTTTTTATGAGACTAGGAAAAGCTTGGAATTCCTTGACATCCTTAATGATATCAAGAACCACAATATTCCAATAATTTTGAAAGAAAAATGGAAGGAACCAATTAAGGCTAGGCGATTTAAAGGGGCAAGAGACAAGAACACTTTCTTTACTTCATCCTCAAAGATAGGGAGTTAGAAACAACCTGGAGAATCTTGTTCAAAACCTCATTAAATGAAGGGCATGTCAAAGTGGGTGGGTTGAGAATATGTTTAAAATGATCAAAAAACTACTTATGAATATCCTCATCTAGAGTGAAGATGAAGCCATCTGAACTGATTAGCTTAGTAATTCTATCTCTTTTATTACGTTTGAAGGTAATCTAGTGGAAAAAAATGTATTCATATCTCCCTTTGTGTGACATTGGATTCTTGACCATTATTTAAAATTTAGCTCCTCTTTAATCACAATATTGTGAAGATCAGATAAAATAATTCTCTCTCAATTAACCAACTTAGGTGAAGCACCATTCCTTTCCATCTTCGTTTCAATAATAAGAATCTGGTCTTTAAACTCTCTCTTTTGGTAACAGATATTTTCAAAATAATATTTACTCCATTTCCAAAGATTATTTTTTAAGGCTTTCAACTTGTGAACAACCATGAAGATAGCCATCCCCTGAATTTTAGTCCTCCACTAAGGAGTGATAAGGTCCTTTAAATTAGGGTGATGGGTCAACATTAATTCAATTATGAAGGGAAACATCACTCAAGGTCTATCTTACAACCATCAAAGATGGATAGGGAAATGATCATATCCGAATTGGACAAGGGAGGACAAGTATCTTGAATAATGATATTCGAGGAAGAAGAAAAAACACATCCTTATTCTTATTTTTTTACTTTAAAATTATTAGTTTTTCTCTTTATTCATACATGAACCTTTCTGATGCTCGGCAATAACTTTTATTTTGCATCTCAACTAGAAGATAGTGCAACATGAAGATGTCTTAATGATGTCATGTTTTCCATGGTAAGGCTTCAAAAAAAGAAATTCACATTCTTATTGATCAAAATTTAATATTTTTATTAGTAAAATATTATAATAATTTTTGGGTAAAAATATTTTTTTCTATTTCCTATTATTAGACATTTAAGATTTTATTTTATTATTTTCTCTTTTGTATAAACATTGTATACAAGAATAAGAAAATAATATTTATTAGAACCTAAACTATCAATATATCCAAGTGTAGAAAGTGAAGTTGGCTCTAAAAGGAATGCTCTTTAAAGCAATTAAATTTTACAACCTTTGCAATATGTAATAATTTTATATTTGTCATGGTTAGTGTACTCATAATTTCTTTTCTAGGCTACAACTTTAAGATATTTATGTGGATTAATTTAAATATATATTTAAAATTATATCTTAAAGGAAATGGTGAAAGCTAGTTTTAATGAGTTATAAAAGATGACAAAATCTAATTTGTACTAATTCTACAAGAAGAAAACAATATAATATTTTAATGAGGATTTTAACAAAAAAATTGCTCACTATGTGAAAGAGTAAAATAACTACTAAGAAATATGCAAGCATTATTTAAATATAAAACATAAACTATACCATCTAAAATCCTTCTAATGTAGCAACATTTTTTGCATACATAATGGAAACAGTAAAAAATCCTCACGTTCCATTATTTATATTAGTAAAACTCATAATTACTTGAATAAATTGATAATTTTATGATAAAAATAGACCTTAAAAAATATATAAATGGTTATAAAATTAGTATGATAAATGACTAATCAAGAATAAAAATTTATCAAATTTAATTGTATAGAAGCTTTTCAATTTTTTTTAACTCTTATAAAATTATGGAGAGATGCAAATCCTAGAGAAGATTATATTTTATAATAACATGTCCATATTTTAAAAGTAAATGATGGGCATAGAGAACCAACACTAGACAATAATATTTGATGCCAAACAATATACTCATCTAAAGAACACCTATATACAAACTAGGCCTAAAGTATGCATACAATATATAATCTAATATTTGGAAGAAAACTCTTTTTAATTAAGGTAAACATGGTTTATCACTAACAATTACTCCCTACATCTATTAGACTAATTATACTTTTTTCAATTTATAACACTTTTATTCCAAGAGTTAGAACCTCTGTAATCAAGTATATAGTTCACTAAAGAAATGCGACACATTCATTCAATTCAAATCTATTTAGGTATGATCAATATTATTTAGATTGGAATAGATAGATAAATAGGGGAAAGATTTCTTCAATTATGTACAATAATATTACATACAAGCAATCATTTATATTAGTTTTTTTAGTGAAAATTAAAAATTTGAATGCAAATCAAACATCAACATAATTAAATTTTTTAACATTTTTTTTCAAATTCCATGTGTTCTATATATTATTTTTATAATTGTATCATTAAACAACCATATAATGTGGGTATACTGGATATGCCACCAAATAGGCCACTTAATATCTCATGGACTTTTCATTTACTAAATCTTTTATATCCAATCAGAGTTCTACATATTAACATTTTATGCAATAGGAATTATTTGTGTAATTTTTAGTGTCTTATGAATGACTCTCTTTACTATCTGGAGTGAAACTTGGAGAGAAAATAGATAAATCTAACCTTTAATACATTTATCATACCTAATGTGAATTAAACACACCATTTATTTTAAACATAAGGCCTAACCTTGTATTTTTTGTATATGCTTAATAATTAGATCAATGGGACCCATGAAATTATTCTTTAATGACCTAGTTTCTTCCAATTTCATTTTAAATATGCTACCTAACCCATACAGCTACAATACCAAAATAACTCACAATATCTTGACTTTAAATTAAACCTTATGAGAAGACATAAATTATAACAATGACTCTAAACAACACCGCCACATATTTTGACTCGGTTTTCCATCTCCTTGCCCATGGAAACTATCCTAGACTCACGTAGTGGCCATAAAATCAAGAAATATCTTAATATTGAATTCCCCTAAAGCTCTTCCTAAAACCCCTTATACTATTTTGATCAATTCTAGCCCAGCCATCCCTAACGGGAATAATTTTTTTCCCAATACTCCCATCCCTAGCCATACCTTTATTGTCATTGGTCTCTATGATATGAAATATTTTTCACTCCTTTTAGCTTGGCCAAAAGGGAAAACAACTCAGCCAACCAAGAAAGCTAAAATAAACTTGGACTAAGCTTGTGTTGAGGAAATTGAAAGTGATGGGGAGGACAAAGACATGGGTAACACCAACCCTCACAGCTCCAATAGGTTAGTAAGAAGGTCTCTAAATAAAATTTTAGAGGCCATTGAAACTGATGATACTAGTGATGATCTTGAGGAGGTGGAGAAGACCAAGGACTTTGGGGATGAGAGCTATTCTGGAAAGACTACAAGTTCCCACTTGGAGAGTACCATTTCAAAGCTGGTAAACTTGATTGAAGGCACCCACCTATTGTAGGATGAATACGTGTCTCAAAAGACCTACCAAGCTAAGGATACCTATACTTGTGCTAAATTTAATTTATGGATCTAACTTCCCTAAAAGGAAAGGTGACTAATTTGGAGAAAAAGTTGGTGCATGTGTGCAGGTTCATTTTGAACTTGATGTTCAACTCAACCACTACCCTATGTTTTCTACTAAAGAAAGTTATTGGGAAGGATGTTTAAGATAAGGGAAATTTCTAAGATGCTTTTAAACTCCCCACTTCAAGGATTATGGTAGTCCATTTGCATAACCACCTTGTGGCTATCTTTTTTGGTGTTATCATTTAAATATTTTAAATTATGTTATTACTAAATATTTATATTTCTAAGATTTATAAATTATTTTGATGTTATAAGCTTGGACTATTTCTATTGTTAATGTTTTGTTAATGGCTAGTTAATGTTTCCTTTTAGCTATTTGTATATAGGGTCAACACCCTTATTTTTTTATTTTTTTGTATCAATAACAACACCAAATATTCCAACTATGAGATTATGGTAGATTTGATTTCTCCATGTATCATGAACTCATAAGAGTTATTAACACCTTCTTTAACCTATTGATGTGTTGATTGTACATCAAGTGAATATGTAATACCAACAATCATGCTACCTTTTTCCACTAGTAATGGACATTCTAAATAGCCTAGAAATAAAAAGGCCCAATATAATTATTATTTATTAACAAATAGGGCTAAATTTTTTGGCTAAAAATATATGCCACCTTATAGGTATTTTATCAATGTAAATAAGTAAATATAATTTTTTTCCTTTTTGAAATATCAAAACCTAAATAATTGGCCTCTAAAATTTATTATATTCTATGTAGTATTGAAAACATATGCAACCACATATTGCTAGCTAACTGAAACAAATATTAGTATTTTGTCAATGTATAAATAAAATATACCAACTAACCCAATGTTCAGGTTAAGAGAGCCTCAAAAGCCCCTTTGATCTCTTTTATTGCTGACATCTCCTGTCTAATTGTTTAGGCATTTTGGGGGCTTTTCATGTTCTTCGTTGTCCTCCTAATGTTTGGTTGTTGGTGAGTTGTGTTTAGTCTTTTTTTGTATCTTCTGACAACTTTCTCTTTGTGGTTTTGGATTCCTATCTAATTCCAAAGAGTTTTGGGTCCTTCAAAACCTTTCATAAGAGGTTTTGGGTCTCCCCAAAACATATTTTTCCCGTAATCGAAAAATAAAATATACCAACTTATGTACGATACAACCCCCCATTAAAATTTACAAATCATTATAAAAAGAATGTACTAAACAAAGTTTAAAAAACCAAGATTTATACTATCATCAAATTTGAAATAAAGGCAAAATAATTTAAAAATTTGACATATAGTCAAGGGAATAAAAGAAAGAGGCACAAAACCTAAAAATTAGTGCAAGGGTACAATGAAGTTCCAATGTAGAAATGTCTCATTATTATAAACATATAGGGTGACAAAATAAATTAATGAGTCATAATATGGTTATTTGATATAGGCTATTAGTACATGTTAGATGTTCTTATAATGGATTTAACTTGGAAAGAAGATCACTAATATAAAAATCTCATTTGAATAAAAACTTACAAATATACATTATTCCTCCCCTAGTTAGGCTCCAATATCAAATGAGTGGAAATAATAATATATGCAAAATAATTTTTATAATTAACATAGTAAAAAAGAGTAACTCTTTGTTGTTCTTGGTTCAAGGCTTGCGGGTGATTGTTCTTTGCCTTGAGATTTAACATTGTAACTCTTTGTTGTTCTCGGTTCAGGACCGTCTCCTTGCTTATATAATAAAAAACATAATAAAAAAGACTACAATAAGCTAGCCAATCTATGCTTCTTTTTAGAAGTATTCAATCATAACATGGGAAATGTACTACCTGACAATGAAATGAATAAATCATGAGAGAACAATATACCCTATGAAAATAGTTGTGAGAAAAAAACCTGCCCCCTAAATATTAAGCTAATATATTAATATTAATATTTAAATTATCTTAATAAAAAATATATAAAACAATTACAATACACTCCCAAGTCGCAAGCTCTTCTAGAAGATCCAAAGCTCATGTTGAAGGAGAAGTCAAACAAATATGATGTGAAAATATTCCTATGCAAGCCCTCTATTTATAAATATAAAATAACAATGATATATAAGATTATCACAAATATACTAACAACTTTGTCTCCAATATTTAGTATGCTAGATAGAAGAAAAAAATATATACATCACATGAACCCCTACCCATTTAATATTTTTACAATATGAAATTCATTTTACATACCCTTAATTATCCTAACAAATCAATCTCACCATATTCCCACTAATCTAATCTATAGTTCCCTGATATACCACCCACATTAAATACTTTTACAGATATATATCTAATGGTTCTATTAATTAACCATTATTTAATTATTAAAGTTTAATACAAAATATACGACACCTTCCCAACAACTTCCATGTGTAAATGACAAAACCAGATCAAGCTGCAAACAATTCACACATGTTTTGTAGACAACCATTACCCACAAAGGCTCCATGTGAGGTACCGTCCACAAATACATTGATGGAATCCACATAAACAATTATTTTCACACAATTATTTCTAATGTACGTGTAATGGCCAGATAACACATGACCCAATTACAGCTTCTACCAGACGAAGACAATATTCAAACACATGGCCACAGAATCCAGTGCCCTCTATAACAGCACATACTCTAGAGCTGTTTATAATTATGTGTGCTGTGCACGATGACGTCGATGTCTGCTACTTGTTTGTTTATAATTTAAAGGAATAGTTAAACGACTTTAGATGTAAATGCATCGCTATCGATGAATAAGCAAAGCCGTTCCTCAGTGTACCGGAATCTGTGTAAGGATGAAAAATATTTAACGTAGCTATAATACGTGAGAAACTTCCATCTGAAATTTCAAATGTCCACTCTTTTCTGGTGTTGGATTTAGCTTGGTCTCTTGGAATTTTTTCCCTCCGTTGCTAGAGGATAATCAAATTTGTGCTTATCGACATACACATTACATGATTGGGTACATTACGGATAGTGTTATAGCTAATTTTGTGTATTTATACAATTTAATTATTTATAGCTACTGTTTTGGCTTCTAGGTAGTAATGATGTATGTTGTGGGATCCGCTATGCACTCAAGGGTCAAAAAGTACACTTTTCAAAGTGTCATCTGATACCTGTTTAAAGATGCCTCAATAACCATGCACTTAAAATCATCGATACTTATGCACAAATGCACCAATAGTCGTGTGCTATGGATATCAATAAAAGTGCACAAATGGGTCAGTTATGATCCAAAGAAGCTAAAAAAAGAGTGGCTATTAGTACATGTGTAATTTATTAATGAGCTCTAAGTTATTTGTTTTTTGGTTTTTTTTAAGTTAGTAATAGAGGGATTGGGTGTGCAAGGAGTGAACGGTACACTGACAGCTGACAACAAACACCTAATATTGTCTCACATCATTAATGGTGACATAGTAGTTGAATTGAATCATAAGCCCAAATGGGAAAAATGGTTGCCCATGATATTTGCTTCTAAATTTTTTTAAAAGGAAGTTTCTATGTGGCCTATACCTAACCTATAATAATAACTACAGACAAAAAGAAATAAAGGTTTACTATTGTTTGTGCTTTTACATTGCAACTTAAAATGTTTAATATAAAAATAATAATTTGAAAATAAATTTATTATTATTAGATGTATTTTATTTGAATATAATAGAGTTTTATAAATTGGTTATTAGCAATGCTTGTGAATTGTTTTAAAATATTTATTCTAAAATTGTTATTAAAAAATATCTATTTCAAAATTATAGCAAATTTTTCAAAAATTATTTAATTTAATTTTTTAATTAGCTAAATAAATATCTATTTAAATTTTAAATTTTCTAACAATTTATGATGCTCAAAATTAATTAATAATTTGAATTCTCAAATGATTTAAAAATATGAAATATTTTTATACATAAGCTTTATTAAAAAAAGAGAAAAAATATTATATATTAACTTTTACATTTCATATTTTACTTCACAATTTGGATTTTGTATCTTGTGTTTTATTTGTTTATGTTTTTTTTGTTCTTTTCCTTCCGTATAATTATTAATTATAAAAAATAGTAAAAACTTGTTATTTTCATTTGTATGTGACATTAAATCTTAAATGTTACAAGACAAGCAAATCAAAGAAAATTCTAATCGAAATTAGGCTCAACTTATTATCTTGGGTCTAAAATAAATAAGTTGACATAAAATGACTCTTGAAGAAACAAAAAATATTATACATTAATAAAAAATGTTTCTTCAAATAAAAAAGTAAGAATGTAGAATATTTTATCAATAAAATAAATAATTCTTAAGTAGATAACATAGTCTATCATTTTACAGCTAGATATATTAAATATATTATTTAGACTAAAAACTAAAGAAAATAATTTAGAAGTAAAACTTAAATATAAATTTAAAAATAAAATAAGCAATCCTATTAAATAAAATAATTTTCAAGTTAATTGAAATAATCTTGAATAGTTTTTAGTAAAATAGAATAATTGTGTAGGTAAATAAAAGATGAGTTTATGTAAATAAATATAAAACACATCTTAACAACTAAGGAATGTCAAATAGTTTATCAATAAAAATACAATAATTCTCAAGTTAATTAAAATATTTTTTCAATAAATAAAAATAGAACAATCGCATACAAAATCAAGTATCAACTTTTTTGTAATGCAAATATTTTATTTTATTTTCATATCTCTTAATTATTTTTTTTAAATTCCTTATCTCCATTTGCAACTTAGAGTTTTAAATTAATTTTCATTCCTTCATGTTTAATTTTTCACATTTCAAACTAAATTCATTTATATTAAACAATTTTAAATTTCTAGAAATTTTGCACCACCTTATATAATATTCAAAGTATGTTTTACTATCACTGTAACCATTGCACCTCCTTTTGGAACATATGCTAGTTTTAAAAAAATTTCAACATAAAGTATAGTAAATATTTCTAGATGAAATATACAAATATGTCAACTATTATTTAAACATGAAATTAGGATGTTGATTATACTAGTATATTAAATTTTAAATAAATAGATGTAAAGTACATCGAGATAAAACTTTAATTAAAACATAATCTTAATTCAGATATAATTGTAATTAAATGCTTAAACTAACATAACCCAAAAAAAAATCTTTAAATATCAACTAGATAAATGTTCAAATGAAACAAGAATAATTATATTTATCCACTCATTAACTTTGTTGAATATCACATAATTATAGGAATTCATTACTATAATTGATTGTAATTTTGTATTAAGAGGATATGGCTAAGGAGATGGAAAATTGAACTTTGAGTGGGTGACAATGGAAGTCTTTTGTACTTTAACACCTGCAAGGCCTAACATAATGTTCATTCTTAGTCTCATTTCAAGGTTAATGGAGTCTCCAAAAGTTTCTCATTGGCAAGATGGGAAAATAATTTTGAAATATGTTAGTGGAAGAAGAAACCATGAAATACTCTATTCAAGAAAAAATAATTTCAAGCTAATTGGAGAAACTAATTTTGATTGTGCAAGGAGTATAGATGATAGGAAAAACTCTTTTGGTTACTTTTTTTTATTTTGGATCAGGTGTAGTATCTTGAGAATATTCAAAGAAACAACCAATTGTCACTCTTTCATCAACTAAATAAGAGTATGTAGAAGCTACAGAGGTAGCATGTTAGGAAATATGGATGAGAAGAATGTTGAAAGACTAAGACTCAAAGAATGAACAATAAGAGGCAATAAGGTTATATCCCTGTCTCTACATCTCAACTATAGCATTGTCAAAGAAATTACTCTTTTCAAAAAATAAGTCACACTAGGTATCATATCATTAAGGAACTAATCGGTAATGGAGAAATTTGCATGGAACATTGCAGGTTTAAGGATCAATGTGTAGATATTTTTTACAAAGTCATTAGGAAAATAAAATTTTCACACAAAGAGATATGTTGGATACCATTGATAGTAGTGGTTATGATTAAGGGACAGTGTTGGAATTAATCTTCAACTGCTACATTTACTCTCCCATATTAACCTTTCTTCTCTCTCACCATCAAATGTCTTGTCAATCCTTTCATGCATGTGATCCTCCATTTCTTCTCTAGCTCTCTCCATTCTATGTTTTCCTCCATTCAATGCACATAGGATAATTTTAAATGGAAGCTTCATTATCTATTAATATCTCTATATTTTGTATCCCTTTTGTTGTCCATATTTATAGAACCTCAAGTTATATTTTGCATGTAAAAGATAGAATAAAATAGGGCTAAAATGAGTATGGTTGCAACAACAAAAATGAAGTTTAAAACTGGGGATATAAAGAGTAGAAGCTACTATTTTTCAACAATAATTTGAAGCAAGACAAGAATATGAGACTATTCTTTTTCAGTGAGATGAGAAAGAAGTAGCTCTATGTTTTATTTTCTTTGTTTCAGTATTTTTTTCTTTGCCTCTTTCTTTCAATATTACTAGCTAACTAAAATAAATATTAGTATTTTGTCAATGCATAAATTAAAAATACTGACTTAAGTTCGATGCAACCCCCTATTGCAATTGACCAATAAACTATATATGGAATGTATGCAAAAAAGGTAAAAAACTTGACCTTTACACTTTCATTAAATTTAAATTAAAGTGTGGAAAGGAAAAATAATTTAAAAAATTAGCACATAGTTAAGAGAATGCAACAAAGAGGCATAAAAAATGAAAAAATAATTAGTTTGTAATGATATCCCAATGGGCTAGAGGCCTAGCTCAATTGGTGAACCCTTCTAGTGTTGAAGCACAAGGTCATGATATCTAGTCTCCCCCCCAGCCATGTGGTATCGAAGTACATGTTGCACCAACGTTGTCGGTCATGTTAAAAAGTTTACGCGGTGCACTGCAATTTAGAGGGGGGTGCTATACCCAATTCCTACAGTCTAAAAAAAATAAAAATGATAATGTCTCAATGATGACTTGTCTCATTCATTATAAATATAAAAGGTCACAAAATAACATAATGAGCCATAATAAGAAAATCTCATTTGAATAAAAAGTTAAAAATATCCATTACTCTTCCTTGGTTAGGCTACAATGCCAAGTGAACAAAAATAGCTCAAATATATGCAAAAAAAAAAATTAAACATATAATAAGAGTACAATAAGACATTTGATCTACACAATTTTTTCGGTAGTATTAAAGAATAAAAACATCATAAATAAAAAATTGGACAATGAAACAAATAATGAGTATGAGGGGTCAATATACCCTATGAAAATGGTTTTGAGAAAGAAATTATCCCACAAAACATTGAACGAATATATTTTTTTAATTGGCTAATAGCAACACAGGGGTTGCACCCTTTTATGTAAAATATAAGATATTAACATCATGGTAGAGAGCCACAAGAACCCATGACCAAGCTTCAACATCATAAAAAATAAAAAATAAATGATGCAAGCACATTACCAACTCCTAACACATTGAAACCAAACTCTACCCTAGACAAGAAATCAGGAGCATAAAATTTGCATCCTTAAGGATTTGCATATGATTTTCCATGAGAGTGAAGTTGCATATTAAAAGCCACCTCACTTTTCTTCCTTTTCCTTTGTACAACAATTCAGTTGTCCTCTATGACTTCTATCTCATGGTGTATATCTACTTAAATAAATAAAAAATTTCTTTTTCTTCAGAAGACAAAATGCTAGAGAACTCAACTTGCTTAACCATATATTCTCTATTTTAGAAAAAAATGTTTTCCTCCTATCACTCCCTAGTGTTGTAGGGACAAACAATGGCATGAGTACTTGCAGCGGTTTACTTGGAGTGTACAATTGGTTCCCAGCCTCAGTGAATACCTTAAGGGCCTTAGCACCAAGCTTTTCTTTCCTATTTAATTCATTCTTCTGCATTGTATAATGATTAAGAGTAACATCCTTCCACCAATTAGCCTTGTTGTCATTTCTCTATTCGATACATTTATTAGCTTAATCACTAGTATTAAAGCATCTAAGACATTGGAATGAGACATCCTCATAATAAAGAATATATTTCTAGAACCCATTTTTGGTAGTGAGAGATATATCCATAGAGGATTCTTTGGTAATATTGACCTCCACCAATATGCAAGTGAAGGTAGTGTGTAGATAGTCTAAAGAACCCTTATCAAACTTGCAAATCACTTCAAAACAAAACACAAACCAAAATTGTAAGGGGAAATTCAAAAGTCTTTCTCACATGGATATTGCAGAGAAGAATTCAATAGCTAGATCAAAAAACACATGTCGGGGTTTTATCATAAGAAAAAGTTGATTGTTGTGTCATTTGTAGGGCCACAAAAAGTTATGTGCTAGTCCTAGGAATTGTCAAAAACTACTACAAAAAACCCTTGAGCGCATCAATAAATTTGGAGATCTCCCATCAAAATGAGACACCAAATATTAATGATCCATTCATTAATTTCTATCAAAATCAACCAAAAATATATTATCCTACCAATCAGTCCATGCTTAGCAAAGAAACCAACATTTTCATCGACCCCCCATAATAAGTCCTATCCCAATTCCACATTTAGAGGATTCTTGGCTAGCACGAGTGGATGCTACTCATTATTAAGGTCTAGGTTTGACTTCAAGGGATATCCATTCTTTCCCCATTCCTTCTAGTCTACTGTAAGGATGGTCACTCACTATACACAATTAATGTCATGCCATATTATGGTTTTTGCCCCACATAAATTTGACATTAAGGCTACCAACTATAATTCACAACACCATCACTTCCCATTGTAGAGGTCCAAAATGTCATTGAGAAAAATAAACCCTTGCATAATTCACCATTACAAAATCATAGGGTCATCTAGGAGAAGATTCCATAGATCATGCATTATACAACCTTGAATCCCTAACTTCAATAGTTTGCAGGGGATACTCCATCGCACTAAAAAAACATTGATCTAATATTATTAACATCTCAACAAGACTAAGGAGCAAGCAAAGTTTTAATTGCAATATTTGATGAACTTGACTTAGAATTTGGATCAGATGGAAGATGAGGTTGTTGAAGCTCTTAAGAATTTGTGTTAGATTTTATTGGCCTGTTGTTTTAAAGGTCTATCTTCTCATATATTTTTATTGTGGTTGAGGTATTGGTTGGCTATGTGTTTTTTGCTTGCAACTCTTTGTTCTCAAGGTTTCAGGGTTCCTTCAAAACCTAGTCTTTTCTTAAAAAAAATAATAAAATAATAATTTTTATTTGTAAATAAGTGCCTAGTAAAATTTTAACATGACTAGTGATGTTGGCACAACATGCCCTCAGAGCCCACATGAAATTATTTTGACCTAGAGCTATGACTTGGTTCAGTCACAAATGGGGGACATCATTCCCATTTATTAGAGCTCGGGCTCAAACCTTCCACCACCATAGATCGGGGAATGCACAAGCCTTCAATCACAATGGCCCAATAGGTTTTTGAACCTTGGTTACCACAACAACAACATGACCAGTTGACCAACACATTATGGGAAGAACCCAACATCTAAAACAATTACAATACACTTCCAAGTACCAAGTTCATCTAGAAGATCCAAACCTCATATTGAAGGAGAAGTTAAACAAATATGATGTTGTAAAACTCTTACACAATCCCTCTATAACAATGAGATATAAGATTACTACAAATACACTAATTACTTTGCCACCAATATTAAATATGCTAGATGTTGAAAAAAAATATTATGCATGAGATGAACACAACCATCTAATTTTTTTACAATTTTTAATCGATTTTACAAACCTCTAAAAATGTTTAAATATTCACCGTACTCTCACTAATCTATAGTTTCCCAATTTACCATCCACATTAAATACCTTTACATTTATATATCCAAAGGTTCTCTTAATTAACTATTACCTAATTATAAAAGTTTAATACAAAACATATCACACCTTCCCAACACCTTCCATGTGAAAATAACAAAATCAGATCAGACTGCAAACAACTCACATAAC
This sequence comes from Cryptomeria japonica, assembly GCF_030272615.1. Lineage (NCBI taxonomy): Eukaryota > Viridiplantae > Streptophyta > Pinopsida > Cupressales > Cupressaceae > Cryptomeria > Cryptomeria japonica. The sequence continues at coordinate 285,296,395 of NC_081409.1, forward strand.
ATATTTGGTAGACAACAATTACCCACAAATGCTCCATGTGAGGTATCGTCCAGAAATGCATTGTTGGAATGCACATAAATAATTATTTTCACACAATTATTTCTAATCTACATGGAATGGCCAGATAATATATGATCCGATTGCAGCTTTTACCACAAGAAGATAATATTCAAACGCATGGCCATAGCATCCACTGCCCTATATAACAGCACATACTCTTGGTCATTGGCAACAAGCTTGAGTTTTGATTTCTAGTGCTTTGTAGCTTGGAGTGTTTATACAAAGTAAGTAGACATGGCAAAAGCTGCAGCAATTCTGTTCATAGCTATGATTGCTATGGCAATGAGCGTGGGCCCTGTAATGGGTTGCGGAAGCCATAAGTGTGGTCCCTCAGGAGGTGGCTCTTCTGGAACTCCATCGACCGGCAGATGTCCAGTGAATGCATTGAAGCTTGGAACCTGTGTTGATGTACTCAGCGGCTGGGCACACGTTCACCTTGGAGATCCTGTCGTGAACCAGTGCTGCCCTCTTTTGCAAGGAATTGCAGAGTTAGAGGCAGCACTCTGCTTTTGTACAACCATAAGGGCTAAGGTCCTCAATCTCAACATCGTCCTTCCGGTGGCTCTTGAACTTTTTGTTCAGTGTGGATTGACTCCTCCCCCAGGCTTCAAATGTCCCCCTCTTAACTAATTCACTTTGCTCTATCGTCTGTCCAGCTCTACGTCCATAGAACGTTTTTGTTGTTTTGTTTCTGATTTTTTGCTACACTAGAAGTGCGGATTTAGACAGTTGTATCGTAGGACGAGTACGTATTTAATAAATAGAGCTGTTTATAATTTTGTGTGTTGTGAACGATGACGTCGATATCTGCTACTTGTTTGTTTATAATTTAAAATAATAATTAAACAATTTCAGATGTAGATCTTTGGCTATTGAGTAATAACCAAAGCCGTTACACGTTATACGCAAATCTTTGTTCCCAACCACCAGTAGTTAGTAAGCGAAAAAGTAGAGGATCAGAAGGCCATGTTATTCACCCCTTCCTCTAACATTGGGAAAGTGACAATGGAGAATTGGACCAGAAGGAGCCAATCAGAGAATCTATCGGGGTAATCCACCTGTGGCCCCGGGCTACGCAATTCCTAGCCTGGAGCGGTGTACGAATATCAATATGGGGCTTGAATTCTGCATTGATCGACCTTAAATTAACAGGATCTGTGTTGAAGGTTGTACAACTTGGTCTTGGAACTTAGATGAAGATGAAATATGGTTCTGAGTTTAGAGCAAAACTATTTCATAAATTATATTTAACCTTGTGAACGTTCAAATAGTTTCTTTACGAATGGTAGAGGCCCTTTCGGTTTCTTCGTCTACCAAAACCTAGAGATAGGGATATAGGGCCTCGAGGCAATCTATTATAACCCCGCCTATGGTAGATAAGGGAGAATAGGAGGTAAGGCTCGGGAGGGCCACTACTACTCGCCATGGTAGTTTGGGAAGGGTATAACTACTCTGGGAATAGCGAAGGTGCCACAGAGATGATGATTCCACCTCGTAACCGAAATGCTGGATCTCACCTCACCCCGGAGAGTTGTCTATGGTCAGATCTTGTCGCTTTCTATTCCGGTAGAGGTGTTCATCTCGATAAAGGGATTTCCTTCTCCGTCGTAATGGGATTTGTTAAGGATGGCCCCCAGTCCATGTGTGGGTTTAGGGCAGTTATGCTCAGAGAAAGGACATCTCGGTACTCCTGCGCCCTCTTATATTTATAGGCGAAGACTATTTTTGATACAAAATAGTACAACTATTAAAACACAAATTTTCATAGCACAATTATGTTTGCATTATTATAGCATTAAAAGACAAATTAAAATGATCAGAAAATTGCATAAAAATCCATTGTGATGCAAATTTTGTGTTTTCAAACAGATGCGGGTGGACACCCTACCTATGCTCCTGCTCTATATGGGTGGGGGGTGGATAAGGGTAAAAAATAGTTTTAGAACGTTGAAGGATAAATTATCGTAAATGTTTCTTAGTAAGATGATTAATATTAGATGAAATATACAAATATAAGGACCTAATTTTATTAAAAATAGGGTAATTGTAATTATTTAAACATAAAATTGAGGATGTTGATTATCTATTTTTTTTGTAATAAATAAAAATATTTACATTGTGGAAGGGAAATATTTGATAGGTTTTATTGTCACATGCTTGTTATGATGATAAAAAATAATTTCATTATTTTTTTTTTTATCATTCACTCACATTTATATTATATAAATAGATGTTCATATTGTGTGGTAAAAATTGAATATTTTTCATATATTTTCTTTTTAAATCATAGTTTGAATTTGAATATATCTTTTGTTAAAGGTAGACATATAACAAGCATCATGAGTTCCAACTTGTTTTTCAAATAGGTAGTTCTATCTAAAAACTACAAAAGTATGCATAGAATGATGTTAGAAGTAAATTTACCAATTAAACACTATAGTATTTGTAGAGGTGTAATTTGGAACTATGGTTTCACCAAGTAGGATAAGACGGCTAATTAACCAAATTAGTCAATCATTGAAAAGAGGGTTGAACCTAATAGATCTAGCCTCAATCCAAATAAAGAAAGGGCTGAAATTCTGATTAGATTCACTAGTTAGGGTTTTGTTCCCTCTTTCTAAATTAAAATGCATTATAAATTATGAATTTAGGGTAAAATGAGATATTACTGAAGTAATCTGATAGAAATAGTAAGGTACAAATGTCCCATGTAGCCACCAATTTAGATCTAGGCAAAATAAGATGTTTAGAACTTGTTCCTAGAAGTTCAACCTAATTTTTTGGGACCAAATAGCAGAGATTCGCCTTGGTCCTCAAAAATTTTCTCCAAAAAAGCTAACCTGTTCAATACTGTTCATTTTGTTGAAATTCCCAAATATAGCTCCTGCACCTGTTTCCTACACACATAAAGAGAGATAAAGGTGTTGGGAATAGGGGTTTGCCTTAGGTCAAACCCCAGGTTTGGAAATAACCCTAATTGAAATAGAAATAAAATTTGAACTAAATTAGAAAAGCTTACATTTTGAAGGCAAGGTTGAAATGCTTGAATGTATACGACCATACCTTCAATGGGTGATGCAATGGTCGTAGGTTAATTCTTTCATTTGTTGATGCAATAACATGATAGACCATATAAAATCCATCATCGAATCATAAATAAAACATAATGTTAAGGCACCTTGATGTAGTTTATTGCTGCTTGAATTAGATATGCTCTTGAGGAAGAAGAATATCTCGTGAATTGATGATCATGATAGCATAAGATTAACTCCTTGAAATAAATTGACAAAGATACATTATATAGAGATTTCATAATTAAAGTGACCATTAGGCTGACTTAGATTTGATATATTTTCACATGGAGTGAGATTTAAATTAGAAAGGGCCACCAAATTATTCTTCCAAAATTGGAGGAAAAAAGTGTGGGACCATGGTGAATCCCAATGCCTTAGTCCTACCATCTTCTTCTCAAATTTCTAGGGATGCAAGATAATGTGAATCCAATGCCGAATCCAGCTCGGTAACTCAAACCATAATGCATAGTTTTGTAAAATATGTTGTAAGAGTTGAAATTAAGGAGATTAAGGATAAATCAAGATGAAATGATAAAGGGCACACCTAAAGTTAAGGAACCAAATAAGAGGGTTATGATGTAATAAAGTGGAAAAGATCCATAATATTGAATTAAATATTAATTAATTACAATAAAGGTTCTATAATGTATAGACGAAAGGGAAATACTAAAATAGATGCTAGGAGAGTGTGAAATTGGTTCTATAATGCATAGAAGAAACCTTCTTAGCAAGACACTTCTTGCTAAATGGTATAATGTGATATCCCCATTCTAAGAACGAATACTCAACTTTGTGAAGTCTCTAAGAAGTGACGAAGATGAGGATAAATTATCACACATATATGCAAATAATAGCATTATCCCGATAATATATTGTTCACCATAGACATGGTCACCATGAACACCATGGATCAGATCAAATCAGAACTATTTAGAGGTAAAAAAACCCTTGTTCGTGATGGAAGGACACCGAGGGTGTCATAACTACATTCAGAACCAGAAGACATTGAGAGCTAATCCGATGGAACCATCACGACTGGAGGTAGTCCGCTAAACAACAGTCGTCATGCATATGTAAAGACCCAGATATCGAGTCGGCATAGACAAGCAAGAAGGATATTGGACAGATGCATTTTAATCAACCAAAGAAAGGATTAACAACCCATAAAAAAATATTCAACCAATAAATAAACTCACCGATATGATATAACAATAATAATATTACTAAATACAAACTTGCTATGAAGAAACAAGGGATTAGTGAAGTGTGATTATGAAAACACCTGTCCATTCAAGTCAAGGATCGCAACAGTTCGATAAAATCAATATATAATAGGAGAATCGATCAAGAAGGGAGGGAGATAACGGAGATTATACCAAAACATGGAAGAAGTTAGATTCAGGAAGATCGATATTGGAATTACACTAATCCTTTTTATACGCATTCTGTATTGAGGATATAATTCAATTATCAAAACATACAGTTTCTTAGTGGTGATCTAGCCTATCACCTATGTCAGCGTTTTCTGGATTAATAATCTAGCTCCAGTCATAGACGTAAATCTATGTATATATCAAACGATCAACAGCCTCCTACATAAAGGCCCTGTGTATGGGAGGCACAATTTCTGACGTAGAACAATAAGACATCTCATAGAATTATCTTCCTATTTGAATACATATTTGATATGACAGGGATAAATTTTCAGTATCAGAACATTAACATCAAACAGGGGACTGCCTGATTTAGTATATTCCTACATTAATACATTTATTCTCAGAAATCCTTATAAATAACTCATACTAGGATCCATACATTACATTCTGGAAATCTTTCCTGCTCCATTAGATAGTCCTTAATCAATCAAGGGACTCTATACTAGAGACATTATAGTGGTATCATAGCCATAAACCCTACCATCCTATGGGAAGTTGGTGAATGCAAACATATCAATGAAGAAGGGGCCAAGTAGCCATGGCAGACCAGCTGGCAATGGAAATGAAGGCTTTCATGGAGCAGATCAATGACAAGCTCGAAAAGACAAACGAGCTAATCCTCCGAGCCATTCAAGGCATAAGTAACAATAATAGAAGGGTTAATTCCAATGGGGAAAGAGACACACATTCCAATCAGTCTAAAAATGAACATTCCTCTCAAGGGTCCATTCTTAGACCCACTATGCCATCATTCTTGCCAAGCAAAGAGCCCATGTTGAGGTTGAGAAACCAGTAATTGAAAGTGTAGACGAGATAGCAACAATGTATGCAAGGTTAGACCTCAAAGTGCAAGAACACATTCCCTTTAAAGAATATTATGAGGTTAAAACCCAAGACAATCCAAATAGGAGGAAGAAGAGTATTGACAAAGATCTCAAAGCAAGGTTGAGTAAAACGGCATTGCCATACTTTGATGGGACAGGAAAATTCTCAATCCAATCTTGGGTTCAAAAATTAGATACATACTTATTACTCAACCCCATGACAAAGGAAAATGCCATCAAATTTGCCACACTTCATCTAACAGGGATAGCATACTATTGGCGACACCATGGCCTTGTCACTCAAGATCACCGAAGCATCACCACATATAGTGAATTCACCTAAATACTCATCATGAGATTTGATCAAAGACATCTGGAGTGGTACTTTAAGGAACTAACTCTACTCACACAACAAGGAACGGTAGAAGTGTATGCAAGCGAATTTTAGAACTTAGCAATTATGGTCCCCAACCTCTCAAGGAAGACTTACCTAACTATTCATAGAAGGACTCAAAGTGTCAATCAAGAAGATAGTAAATCCCTTGGAACCTTAAAATTTAAGTGAAGCAATACAACGGGCCATCAAAGTCGAAGCTAATTATTCCAAAGAAAGACTAAGATACATGACTTCCAAGAAATATCCTAGGAATGCTCATAGAGATGAACCCCATAGAGAGAGGGGAACACAATGCCATTTTTCAAAGAGACATGGAGACCCAGTCATAGATGCCAAAGAAAGGAAGGCCTAGGACAAAGGGAAGAATAGAGAAGGAAGAACCTATGTTTTAGATGCACAGAACCATGGACCTGATCATCAATGTAAGAGAGGTCAATTACATAAAATGGGAGAATCTAAGGATGAAAGAAGGGAAGGAAGCCTGTACAAAAGACCAAGGTTAGAAGAGAAAGAACATGGAATCTTCATTGTAATTTCAAGCGAATATAAAGATAGGCCACTAAAACATAAAGGAGTCCTCAAAGGACAAAAATTAATCTCCTTGGTAGATAGTGGGGCTTCCCAGAATTTCATTAGCAAAAATTTGGTAGCCAAGGAGGAAGCTAAAAGCTGAAGAGTTTGAAGGATTTAAGGTGGCTTTCGAAAATGGGGCCATTAATCATTGCACCAAGTTCATTCCTCAATTAGAGATCAAGGTGGAGATAATATTATTAAAGGGAACTTCTATGTGATCACATTGGAGAACGATATAATATTAGGGAGACGTTCGATCCATTCATTGGGTCGCTTCACCATGGACCTCCCAAATTTTAAGATTTGTTTTTAGCATGAAGGACAAGACGTAACCTTAAAGGGCCTACCTATTGGAGATCCAAAAGTGGCTTCAAAAATATAGAAAGGATCATTCAACATGGGCAAGGAGAATGGATCGCTCAATGTTTGATCTTAGACAAGTCTGGTCCAAACTCACCTATGATTCATGTCAACATGTAACCCATCTTGAGAAGGCATAAGAAGGTTTTCAAAGATATTTTACAAGGAATCCCACCAAGGAGGGGATATGAACACTCCATAGAACTTGAAGAAGTTGCCAAACCTGTAATTACTACTCCCTACGGACATCCACGATGATTCAAGGAGGAGATTGAGAAAAACATCAATGAACTTCTTAAGATGGGACACATTAAACCAAGTTGGAACCCCTTTGCATTGTTCATTGTTTTAGTCAAGAAAAAAGGATGGAACCATGAGGATGTGCATAGACTACCGAACTCTCAACAAAAGAACCATCAAGAATAGGTACCCTATACCAAGAATTGATGAATTCATCGATGACCTTCATGGGGCAAGATGTTTCTCAAAGATTAATCTGCGAACAGGTTATCCCCAAATAAGGATGAGGGAGGAAGATGTACCCAAGATAGCCTTCTGATGTCATTATGGGAACTTTGAATTTTTTTTCATGCCCCTAGGTCTTACAAATACAACAACCACCTTTCAATCATGTATGAATCATTATTTTCGTTAGCAATTGAGGGAATTCTTGTATTTTTTGATAATGCCCTCATTTACAACAGAACTTGGGAGGAACATATCCAACATGTTGATGAAGTCCCAAGCATTCTAGAAAAGGAATCCTTGTATGCTAAAGTGTCAAACTGCAAATTTGGCTTGAAGGAGATACTCTATTTAGGCCATAAGACTAATGAAGAAGGGGTGAGCATTGATGAGGAAAAGTTCAAAGCTATTAAGGAATGGTCCACTCCCAAAACCTTGACCCAGCTGAGGGGGTTTGTAGGGTTATGTAGATACTATAGATTATTTGTTAAAGGTTTCTCCAAATTGGCAGCGCCTCTCATGGATCTAACCAAGAAAGGAGTCTTCTCATGGAATGATTAAGCACAACAAGAATTTGACCAATTGAAAGAAACCATGAGCTCATGTCCTGCCTTAGTTATTTTGGATTTCACTCTAGCATTTGAATTGCAATGTGATGCTTCAGGAGAAAGGATCAAAGAAATCCTCATGCAAGGAAGACACCCAATAGCATTTGAAAGTAGGAAGTTGACAGAAGTGGAGAAGAACTATTCAGTTTATGACAAATAAATGGTAGCTATCATGCATGCCTTATCAAAATACTGACAATATCTTGTATGTGGAAATTTTTTTGTTAAGGCAAACCATAATAGTCTATGTTATTTTATGAATCAAAAGGATTTGAATGATTGTCAACATAAGTGGATAAGTGAGATACAAGCCTATGACTTTGACATTGAATATGTGAAAGGAGTTCATAATATAGTGGTTGATGCATTATCAAGACGCCCTTGCAAAAACACCATCATGAGCCTCGTGGAAGGATGAAAGAATGACATTCTCATATATTATGCTAAAGATTCCCTTGCCAATGAAATTCTAGAAGGGGGGATGCCGAATGATGAATACAAGGTGTGTGAAGACCTTATCTTATAAAAAAATATAGTTTACCTACGAACACACTCCAAGATGAAAGGTAAAATTTTGAGGGAGCACCATGATAGCCCTCTCGCAGGACATCAAGGTTACTACAAAATAGACAAGTAGATTCGGGAAAGATACTCATTGAAGGGATTAAAGAAGGATGTCCTAAAATATGTGCAAGAATGTATGACTTGCCAATGAAACAAAGGTAGAATAGGGACACCTAGTAGGCCTCCTACAACCACTACCCATTCCAAACTAGAAATGGGAAAGTATCTCCATCAATTTTATAACTACTGTACCTAAGGTGCATGGTAAGGATTGTATTTATGTTATATAAATAGACTTACAAAGCATTCTCACTTCTTTGCCATATCTACTAGTTACAATGTAGTTCGAATAGTAGAAGTATTCTTTAAGTAAGTGTTTAGACTTCATAGTTTACAAAAAAATATAGTTAGCGACAGGGATAGCCACATTGTTAGACAATTTTGGCAAGAACTTTTCATATTAGCAAGTATGGAACTTACACCTAGCACCAACTATCACCCACAAATAGACAGTCAAACCAAGATTGTTAATAAATGGATAGAAGGGTATATAAGGAACTACATCACAAGACAACAAAGAGCATGAGCTAAATGGTATCATCTTGGAGAACACTACTATAAAAAAACACATCGCATGTCCATAGGGATGAGTCCCTTCAAGGCATTGTATGGATATGAAGCCACATCATTTGGGGACCTTGTCTGAGAAAGTAAAGTACTTGTGGCTAAAGACTTTCTTCAGCAGAATGTTGATATCATGAATACCCTCAACGAGAACCTCCATCAAGCCCAAAATCAGCAAAAACTATACGGTGATAGAAACTATGTGGAAAGATCATTTGAAGAAGGAGACATGGCGTTCTTGAGGTTAAAGCCATATAAACAATCATCAATTAAGTCAATTGGAATGCAAATACTCAAACCATGATTCTATGATCCCTACAAGGTCTTGAGGAAGATAGGAGGAGAAGCTTATGAAGTAGAGCTTCCCAAAGGCAGCAAGAGCCATAATGTATTTCATGTATCCCAGTTGAAAAAGGTCCTAGGACAACCCATTGTCCCATGTACACAATTGCCACTGCTTTATGATGAAGGAAAACTCATATTAGAACCAGAGATTATTTTGGATACTAGAGAAAGAAGTTTACAGAATAGAACCATCACTAAGTTTCTAATTCAATGGAAGGGCTTACCCGTAGAAGATGCCACATGGAAAAAGAAAGAAGATGTTGAAGCACTATAGAAGGAATGCAAGACTCACATATAAGAACATATAATGAAATTATATCACTATTAGATCAGAATTTTTACAATCAAATTCTGATATATGAACCATTCAAGAATTAAAGTAAGTACATAGAAGGGCGGCATGGTTCAAGAAAGCCAACACCCTGCCTAGATGAGTAGGATGATACAAAGAAGGTCAATCCTCTCTAAGTGTAAGGGCTCAAGGAAGCCAATATGAGCAGCTAGGCTGAAGGAAGCCGACACCCTAGATGAATAGGATAACATAAAGAAAGTCAATTCTCTCTAGATGTAAGGGCTCAAGGAAGCCAGCACCACCCTAGGTGAATAGAATGACACAAAGAAGGTCAATCCTCTATATGTATAAGAGCTCAAGGAAGTTCATGAGATTGAATGACCCAAAGAAGGCCAGTCTCTACAAAAGACTCAAGGAAGCCAAAAATAAGCAAGGGTTCAAGACAGCCAACTCCTTCCCTAAGCATATCTAGCATTACTTTGAATTATAATTATATATATTAGTGCTACTAATCTTAGTGCAGGAGATATAAGACAACAATCAATTGATTGAGGATAAGCAATCTTAAAAGGGGAAACTATGATATCCTTATTCTGAGAACGAATACTCAACTTCGTGAAGTCTCTAGGAAGAGACGAAGTTGAGGATGAATTAGCACATATATATGCAGATAATGGCATTATCCCGATAATATATTGTTCACCATAGACATGGTCACCATGAACACCACGGATGAGATCAAATTAGAATTATTTACAAGTAGTAATACCCTTGTTCGTGATGGAAGGACACCAAGGGTGTCATAACTTCTTACAGAACCATCGAGCTAATCCGATGGAACCATCACGGCTGGAGGTAGTCCGCTAAACAGCACTCGTCATGCATATGTAAAGACCCAGATATCGATTCGGTATAGACAAGGAACAAGGATACTGGACGGATGCATTATAATCAACCAAAGAAAGGATTAACAACCCATATAAACTATTCAAACAATAAATAAACTCACCGATATGATACAACAACAATAATATTACTAAATACAAACTTGTTATGAAGAAACACCGGATTAGTGAAGTACAATTATGAAAAGACCCGTCCATTCCAGTCAAGGATTGCAACAGTTCGATAACAGCAATATATAACAGGAGAATCGATTGAGAAGAGAGGGAGATAACGAAGATTATACCAAAACAGGGAAGAAGTCGGATTCAGGAAGATCGATACTGGAATTACACTCATCCTTTGTATATGCATTCTGTATTAAGGATACAATTCAATTATCAGAACATACTGTGTCTTAGTGGTAAACTAGCCTACCACCTATATCAGCGTTTTGTGGATTAATAATCTAGCTGCAGTCATAGGCGTAAAACTATATATGTATCAAACGATCAACAGCCCCCAACATAAAGGCGCTGTGTATGGGAGGCACAATTTCTGATGTAGAACAGTAATAAATCTCATAGAATTATCCTCCTATTTGAATACATATTTGATATCACAGGGGTTCATTTTCAGTATCAGAACATTAACATCTAACAGGGGACTGCCTGATTCAGTGTATTCCTACATTAATACATTTATTCTCAGAAATTCTTATAAATAACTCATCCTAGGATACATACATTACATTCTGGAACTCTTTCCTACTCCATTAGACGGTCCTTAGTCAATCAAGGAAGGGACTCTATACTAGGGAAATTACATATAACTATCCTTGAGGGGGTATCATCAAATTTTGAAACAATCTAACAAAAGGGGGAGGTAGCTTTAGAAAGCCTTTCACCCACCCGAGCAAAAGGGCAAGCTGGGGTTCCCTTAACCAAAGCCTTGGTAAGGTTCCCTTAACCAAAAGCCTTTGTAACAAGAGCAATCTAGGAAGTAGGAAAATAGTCATCAAGAATAGACATCTGAGCCTGGGGAGGAGTTTTATTAATAGGAGAATCAACAGTCATTAGCTTGGGATCAATAGAGGAAATAGAGTTTTTCTGCTACAAGAGCTAAAGGAGATGGAGGAGGTTCTGAATCACTAGAATCATTATATGAATCATTAGAAAAACTATGAGATGCTCTCAAAGAGCATTACTTCATAAGTAGGGGAAGACAAAATAAGAGAGCAACGAGGACAAACATAGGTCAAGTGTCCAAGAGTAAAATAGGTCCTATAACAAAAACGGATGCCATCATAGTCAACCAACTAAGCCCAAGGACAACCATTTACCTTTGAAATGATCACCCTAGACAAATATTTTGAAAGAGATCAATATCCACTAAAATATAAGTATTAGAAGTTGGAAAAAAGTTAAAGTAGTTGGGTCCACCTTCAAGAAATGGCCAAAAGCATTGCGAATTAGCACATAGGAAAATTTTGCACCAATAGTGTAATGGATAGTCTCACCCAAATAAGAGAAACATTACCTGACTACTTAAGAGGGTTAAAAGAGGGGATCTAGAGATGCAAATCACACTCCCAATCCCCAACTAAAATGACTTCATGGTCATGAGAAGAATCAAATCTAACAACAATAAACCCTCTAGCACAAGGGCAGATCTCTAACTTACCCTCCACCAAAGGCATCTAGTTTTCAGAAGTTCACCAATGTTGGTCAAGAAGTGACACCCATAGGTGGTTAAACTTGCAAATCATCGCCTTATACATAATGAAAGACACATTGTTGATCACTTATTGGCGCATATCCACCTATGGGATAGTAGAGGCTAACATTTCTGATCAAGAGCCTTCATTGAGGGCCTGTGCAACAAATCCACAAAGGAAGCCTTTGGAGGCAACCTGCCCACAACCATAGGACCCACAGGCTTCCGACAATTAGCATATGTATAACCAGACCCAACACCAAGCACCCGAGATTCCAGAGTAACAATACATTCAAGGGTATTAGTCGTTCTAATCACAAGAGGAGTTAGAGTTGCATGAGTAAAAACTGACCCCTCACAGTGAACAACGGGCTTGGTCAAAACACGTACACTCCATTCTAATGAATAAACAATTTTCTTAAGACCCACAATTAGATCCAGGGCAGGCAAAGTGACATCAAGTAGGAGAGAAGATTTTAAATTAGAAAGTGGATGTGTGGGAAAGGCCATACTTGGCTTCATGCTATGTTTATGTGTCTATAATGTTATTTAACTACCCCATTATCTCAATAATTAAAAAAGTAAAAAGGTTCTTAAATGTCTAAAGGGTTTATAATAGGATTTTAAATCCACTAGACTTTTGAGGAAATATCAATCATTTCAATGGCTTGAGCTTTTAAAGCATCCAAAAATTAAACAATTTTGAAATATCATGTTTGAGTAATACTTCTTGAATAGAAGTAATTACGAAGTATCACAAGGGCACAATACTTATCACTTGAAAAAACATGTGTTGGATCAAGTGTCATAGGGGACAATTTTAATCACGTTAAAAGCATGTTTTGATAAAAACATTAAACTTTCAGGAAAAAATAACAAAACAAATCACAGCTAAAGAACATAAAGAATACCACAGAAATGGCCAGACAACCAAAGGGAAACCAAAGCCAAGATCAAAAAAAGAAGAAGAAAAAGACTAGGGCTAGAGATATGGAAAATGAGAGAACAACCAATTAGCAACTTCAAGCTTCAAGAGCTGGGTTGTGTTGTGAATGATAATTACAATAGATTTTAGGAATGCATTAGTTTTATGCATTGGAACTCTTTCTTGCCTATATCTTATGTTATCAATTCCAAATTCTAAATAACGATTATTTGGGATTTTATATTCAAATCTAATTTTGGAAGACAAGGAATCAATTCATGGTCGCAAGGCGACACCAATATCGTTGTGTTTCATTTTTTTTCTTTCATTTTGTCTATTGTGATGTTTGTTGTGTCGGATGGTGTGATCCGGGTGGATATATTTTCCACCAAAAATTCACAACGCTCCAACAGTTTCGGTAATGGTTGTGATCACCGCTGACTAATATAGAAGGCCGGTTTGTTTTAATGACTAGCAAATCGCTAAAAGGAGATGCATGAGAATTGAACCCCCAACCTCCTAGCTCCCGCAGATGGCTCTAAAACATTAAGGCATGCGATAAATTCAACATTTAAATAGCAAATAAGTTATTTAAAGAAGCACGTTGGGATAAGGCCGAAATTGGAGGTCTTGGGTCAAGCTCGAGCCCCTCTAAAATAAAACATATAAACCCAAATATATTATCAAGACATATTTTTAATGGGCTATGATTATTCTTAAAAGATTTTAATGTTGTTTAAAGGGGATTTTTGAAGATTTATTGTTGTAAATGGGAGATAGGGTAGATTTTCAAAAATCATATGGTTATGAACCAAATTTGGCAAAAAATGTGTATAAAAGGGGCTAGCTTAGGAGTTTGAGTTAGTGGTGAGTTGTGAGAGAATTTTCTTGGAGAGTTTGAGTGTTCAACTTTGTGCACCAGAGGAGATTCATACTGTTGCACTTGAAGGAGGAGAACTTTGTAACTCTTTGTAATCAGAGACTTGGAACTTTGTCCAGTTGAAGGCCTTGTAACCACTATTGGAGCATAATCAAGGATCGGTCACTCTGTTGGAGAGGGACCCGGAGACGTAACCATATTGGTGAACTCTGTTATCAACTCGTGTTCCTGTCTTCTCTCTTTAGTTAAATTCATCACTTTATTATTGTTGTGTTTCTTTCAGCATGTAATTACGTTTTTAAGACCTTCTATTTTATCGTTATAATAGTTAATCATACACGTGCAACAGTCATAGATCCTAACATCAGATCATGGTGTGATCAATCTAGTTAATAAGCCAAAGCCAGTTTTGCTGATCTTAACTTTAGTACAATATATTTAGAAGAGCTGACATAAATTGAATTCAAACACAAAAATTTGTGGTGCGTATCTATTATAAAACTGTGTCTACCAAATGTGTCGGCAATTCTTTGTAATATTAAAAACAACGTGAATAAGTAAAGCTAATGTGGTGTCTAGAAACAGATGCAATTGCTAGACTTGTAGCAATGGGGACTAGAACGCATGGTAGTTCGTTGGACGTTCTCCATAATGCATAGCACATGTGGTCGAATAGGCACAAGCTACATTGACTGACAAATATTCAGGCTTCTTCTGCAACCTTCGGTAGGGACTGATAAATATATTAAATTTATAAATATATGGGAATGGTTTAATTTTCTATTTGCTAGTAATTATATTAATTGGTTATGATTGATCATTCAAGTAAGAATTTTGAAAGGTTTCAAATCATTGAATAGAGATAAAGATTAAGCAATAAGCAAAATAGAAGTATAGAGGACATGCAACCGGAACAATGTAAGCATTACAAAAAAGACAAAAGATTGTACAAACAACCAATCTTAAGTTAGGGTGCTTTTAAAACCCAACTGTTCCAATGATTTTTGCTTCTTAATGCATGTGTCTTCTAGTTCTAAACTTCTTTTTTTATTAACAAGGATAAATAAGTTCACAAGTAGGTCTATCATTCAACCTTGAATTCCTGAAAGAGGTATCCATCTTTGTATTGTCAATGGGGTGTTTCCTCCCACTTTCAACTTTTTGCAAATCTATGGTAGTGATGCTTTCTTCAACAACAATGGCATTTTCTCCTATTTCCTTTGAAAAAAATGGAATTATTTTTGTGAGGACAACTAGTTGAAATACCACCTACTATTGTATCCCTTAAACCTATTCCTTTCTCAACCTGGCTTCATCTTCTTTGGATATGGGTGGTGATTTAAATCAGAATGAACTTGAAAAATGCCCATAATAGAATAATAATGGTGAGCATTGGTGTAAGGTGATGCAAGACAATCTGGATACTTATGTTGAGGGGATGAGTAACCATGATTCCAAGCTCTTTAACACGTTTGTTTAGGCCTAGGAGAATAGTGTTGTTAATATTGGGAGTGTTACCTTTGTTCTTTTTGTGGAGACTATTGTGAAGATGATTGGGCTGGCCCTTGATGGCATTTCCTTCCCCAAAAATCCCAAAGGGAAATATAAAGATGACTTTAATCATTTCTTTGAACCTAGGGAAGGGGTTTCCAAGCTTCAAAGTGGTTATAATAGAGAAGAACTTCCTAAAATCTAGAAGGAGGTAACCCTATTGTTCATGAAGTACTTCACCCTAGTTGGAAGGAAAATGAGGTTCCACCTATAGATTTTCCTCATGTTACATCCTCTTACCATGGGGTAAGAATGAATTTTCCCTTCTGGGTTTCATCCTCTTTGTCTCAGTCTATTTCTAAAGCCATTGTTAAGGGTAAGCCCCCTCTCCATCAAGGCTTCATTCGTAGATTGTATGATTGTCACTTAGTTTTATCCCCTTCTGGTGAGGTCTCTTATGTTGAGATAGGGTACACTTATAATCCTAGCTTATATGTTGATTTTATTATTACTTCTTCTAATTCTAGAGAAGCGTCTCATTCTAGTTCTAAAATGCCCACTAAGAAAAACTATGTGAGAATGGCCAAATTTGAGACCATTTCCGCCACTAATAAGGACCAAGATGTGGATACACAGCTTGAGACGCAACAAAATATGGAAATTGTTGATGATTCTGGCTTCGAGTCTCTCTCCTCAAAGGATTTAGACTCTTCGGATATCATGGGATCCGATTGGTCCCCTACTAATAGTGGTGCTAACCTTAGCCCTTCCCCCTTAAACCTTCCCCTTTCTATTGATGACTTGTTAAAATGGATCTTTGCACAAATAAATATGACCATCAAAAAGATCAATCAACTAGAGGTAGTAGTTAAGGCAGAACCCAGGGCTAACACTTGGGTAGATGATTTGGATGCAAACAAATTTTCGAAAACTACTAGTGACTTTGTTGGCATCATGGAGCAGTGGGATAAGGTGGGTGAAAAGATTGATGATATGGATTCTAAGATAAAGATGGTAGGGACCAAGGTCAAGCTAGAGAAGGTTAAGAAATCCCAGAAGGCCCTTAAGAAGAAAACTGAGTCTTGAGGTTAACCTTACTTGTAGAAACACAACTAGTAAGCACAATACCTCCCTATAGGCTATCTAGGTCGAGATGGAAAAGAAAAAGGAAAAGAAAAAAAAATGCAAGGAATCCTTGGCTATAGGTTTTGGCCCCATGACATCTTTGGTTAAAGCCACCCTTGATTCTACATTGGTCTCTTTTGGCTCTGGGATTGGGTGAAGTAAAAAGTGTCATTTTTTGATAAAGTGCTTAGTTTTTGTCAGGGCTAGTAGGAAAAAAGTACCCTCATGTAGTAGACCATCTCTTTGTGTTTGTGTTGGGTGGTTGTTCTGTGTATTGTGGTTGTTTCGGTTCTTCTTTGATTTTATAGCCTTTTAGTTTAGTTGATGACTCTTTGTTCACCTTGTTGGGTTTTTGCTATGTCTTGGTGGGGGATTCTTTCCTGGTTGTGCATCCCTCAAGTGGTTTTGGCACCAATCTATAGATTTGTAATGGTACGGGCCTATCTTTCTTTTTTAATCAGAACTAGTTGAAGTATGACCTACTTTATAATAGTAATGCGAAACTAGAAGAGTCTTTGATTTAAAAGTTTTGCATCCAAATTCCCTATTGGGAAGAAAGAGTAACTTGAGGTAGAAGCTCCTTGTTTTTCTCCATGAGCACACAAAAATGAGCAAAAAGAAAACACTTTTTTAATTTTGTGACCACATTAAAGTATTACCCAAAAAGTGTTTCCTATAAGCATATACAAATTTCCTCCTACAAGTAATTTAATGCCAACCCTCCTAATATAATTCACATATGAAACATGATTGTATCATTACTCATTGGATTAAATTCCAAAGCTCAATGTTTAAGACAAAGGCTATTGCTGGTAGAGAAAAAGGCATAAACGCGGATCTAGAAATCTTGCCACAACTTACTATATGAAGTCTGTGGAGGATAAGATTTCATACATAAGATGTAGTCTAGGGATACTACATAAGTGTCACATCTCATCTAATAAATATAAATATATCATGAGATCCATTATCTAGTAGAACCAGTAGTTATAGGGAGTTATACATGAATATGTGGATATACAATGATATGCATGATGTACCAATTGATATAAATAAATTTAAATAGGTATGAGTTTTGATCTCTTATAATATGTATTGTATTCTAATTTTGATTATAGCTAACCTTCACTCCAAATATAATTCCTTGTATTGTCAATAGGACTAAGTTCAAGGTATAGAAACTACAACATGAAGAGATCATTAGGTTTTATAACTCTAGTTTGTGTGCCTCAAATATCTTTCTAACATTGGTTCTATTGCTGGGACCATAGTTACGCCTTGTTGAGGTTTACTAGGAAAAAATTAAAAATTCATAATCTTATACTAGATCAAGAAGGAAGAAGATGATGAAGATTATATGATAGATTAAAAATCTTCCCTCTTGATGTGTACCCTATGAGGGGGGTTGCACACAAAGGGGATGAAGAATGGTATGGGGGAAGAAGTCCAAAAAGAGACCCATGAAAAGATGTGACTACTAAGAAGAACTACAAGAAAACTACCATGGGAAATAATTGAGGAATAATGTAATCCCAAAACAAAAACACCCATTCCCAAAGAAGACAAGAGAATTATAGGAGAGATAGAGGAGCAAACCACATTTGTAAGAAAAGTAACAATGTGGCTAGACATTATAGAAGGATGCAATAATGCAATAAGGATAAGAGTGAAAGGTGTTGTTGAGCACACCAAGGTGAGTGCTACCAAAGAGATGAAGAGAGAAAACAAAGAAGGGGAGATGGAGAACCAAAAAAAAAAAAAAAAATGTTACGAGTAGGAAAAATTGACCAATATGAGAAAGAACATTGATGACTATGTGCAATGTCATAAATTATAACCCTTACATTTTCACACTCCTCTTTGAGCCCTTACTTTAGTGTGGCTCCTTTTGGATCTTTTTCAACCTATTTTAGCCTTATCTCATCCAAAATATCACATCTGCTCATGAGGTGACTTGAACCAATGTCTTTGGCCTATGCACTCTTGAACCACCATTAGTTTGTCCTTTTCTAGGTGTACCACAATGCCTAGTGACATATTCCTATTAGATTAGAGAGCCTAGCACTATACATCTCCAAGGGACCCTAATTCAAATATGTTTGAGTGTTTGTTCTTGCCATTTTTTATCTATTCCTGATATTTTGATTACTGTTGAATGTCAAACCAAACGTGAAAATACTTTGAGAACCCTATGTAAAGGGATTTCTTCTAATTTATTTATACATCTACTGCTTTCCCTCACAAGTATTGCTAATTCCTTCAAGAGAATATTTGAGTACAAGGAGCATCAACCTACACCAAATTATCTTTAAGTAAGCTTTCATGATGATATTTATATTTTGAAAAACTAAGATAAATAACACTAAATATAATTAAACATAACAATCAATTAAAATTGACTAATTTTTTAATTTAAATTAAATCAATACTTAAATATTATTCAGCTCAATAATTAAAACAATTAAATAAAATTGAGGTAATAAAATTCAAAAACTATTAGTCAAATTTTAATATGAAAATACGATTGAGTCAATGCACTAAGAATATAGAAGATATAACATATTGCTTTGATACAAAATATATAACATTAACATGGGATGAAAAGCTACAAATCAATATAAGAAAATGTCACATTGACTTATTGGGAGCCAGGTTGAACGTGCTCAATCACACTAGCACAATTCTATTCTTAGAGAGACGACGTCGTAGTCATTGCTTCATCTTCTCAAGTGAAGCCACTAAAAGTAATCAAACCAAAGTAGCAGAAATTCAGAATACAGTTGTACAAACACTGAATGAAACCAAATGTAAATCTACGTACACCAAACAGTGGCATTATGTTGCCATGTTTAACTAAGGGGTTGGCATTTGAAACTTGCTCAGTTAAGAGGAGGGCATTTGAAACCAGGAGGAGGGGTGAGGCCGCATTGAACAAAGAGCTCAAGTCCGATGGGAAGGATGATGTTCAGGTTGAGAACCTTTGCCCTAATTGTTGTACACAGACACAGTGCTGCCTCAATTTCCAAAACGCCTTGCAGAACAGGGCAGCATTTGTTCATAGCGGGATCTCCAATTGTAGCATTTACCAGCCCTCCCAGAACATCCACACACGCTCCCAATTTCACTGCATTTAGTGGACAGCTTGATGAACTCCCCCCGCTTGATGAAGATGATGAAGATGAGGATGAAGATGATGAAGAAGACGGAGATGACTGGTAATGCCGTGCTTCCACAAGGGAACCCATGCTCATTGCCACACAGATCATACCCAATGCAACCAATACCACACCATTTCTCATCTTCACCTTTTCTTTATGATCTCAGCCGAAAACTAAAAAGGAGAAAATTAAAGAAAGCAAACAATAACACACAAGAACTGCTACAAATGTGCGTTTGTAGAAGGATGTCTCTTGGAAGGATTTTATAACCGACATGGTGTACGATTTGAATCATGAAATTTTGCTCACCCGTGACGAATTTTCCAAGTTCAAGCTCTGCATGTGATACATTGTTTGGCCAACTGTACTATTAGGTTTATACTTTATTATAAGAATGTGGACCCAACAACCCAAATTACTATCAAATAAACTCTGTTAGCCCTTCTGTCATGTACGATTGTTTATGCAAGCGACCTCATGGCACGCTAACATATTCTGTTGTTGCGTGCCCACTTCAAGACACTTAACACGTTGTATTAACCACTGCTTAACAAGAAAACAATGCAACTAGTTTAAGAGTAACGATTAATAAAATGCTTCGAATATACCATCATCACATCCACATAGAGAATCGACAAAGGTAAAAGGCAAGGCCTTCTTCATTGAATATATATGGAGAGAGATATAGAGAATATGCATCGACTTTTCATAGTCCAAGTGTGGACACAAGAAGAAGCTCCTAAACATATTTCCATTGAATCTAGCAAAGGTTTATTCATATCAACTTCAACACATATGCATGCAAAAGAAATTACCTTGCGATCTAGAATTTTAAATGCACATCCTACAGGTTTATTAATCAAAAGAACAATTGAATATCATTTCTCTAAAATTCTAATGGAAGCAGAGGAAGACGGACCCATATTGAAACTTGTGAGGGAAGCTCCTCAATAGAATTGAACCCTAAATGCCAAGGTTTGATGAATAATTTGACCTGATTGAAAAAATATGGACCTCCTTCAAAAACTTTATTTCAATCTACCATGCATGACAAGTCAACTAAAAAATAATTATTTGCGGCAACCAAAATCTCAATGTCTCCTTCCAGGTTTGAGACCTTGCAAGCCCATGACTCTAGAATCAAAAAAGGAAGTGATAGCCCCAAAAACTTACAAATAAGGGCATGATTACTCTAATACGCAACATCCTCTAAGATAGTATCAGGTTGGATCACCAAAACTAGACAAGTCAAACTCCTTTCTAAACACCCATTAACCTTCTTGATTTTACAAGCGCCCTTGGAAGATTCACTTGTCAAGGGATTGGACTAAACATCAACATTGCTTGCATGCAACAAAGGAAGAGGATCCGAAGAAACCTTTGACTCATGAATAGTCTCACCCCGAAAAAACCCCTTGATTTGCAATACCAAAAGAAGAAAGGGCATACACACTCCAAACTAAAAATAGAAACTGCACCAAACCAGTTCGAACCAGGTAGAGCAAACTACAAAAAGCAATCACCCCTCTGCACCCAAACACCAACCAAGCCAACACTGACATCAAACAAAAAATAAAATCCCCCACCCCAGATTGAATGGGAACCCACAACAGCCCTTGCCACACATAATGTTGTTAGCACAACTTAACATACAGTCCTCTCCCTGATTTATGATTGATTTCCAATAACTTCATAATTCTAAATTGTTCTTATTTAAGCTAACAAAGGAGTTATAACTTCTTAACTTCCTCTGCCTACTTAAGTTCCATTTGAACATTTCATGCAGATAATTGTTGATCTTCAAAAATTTCATGCATCTCATGCATAATTTCTACTCCTGTAATCTATATATCATTTGTAATTCATACAGATTTTGTAATAATGAAGATTATTGAATTGCATTAATTCACTTTTTGTTTTCTTCTCTATTTTGTTTGCGAGGTTTGCTGCTTTCTACTAGATCTATTTTATTTTGTAGTGAAGGTTGTTGTTTCTGATTCTGTTTATTGCATTAATTCTTGCATACCAGTATACTGCTATTTTATGTTCTGCATGTTTTAACTTAAGAAATTCTTATCACCAGTCAGATACTGATTCACCCCCCCGCGCTCAGTATTTGTGGGAATCCTAACAATTGGTATCAAAGCTTGGTCCTCTATTTTTAGAAGCCTAATAGCTTGAGGAAGATCTTGACACCGATAAAGATGGAAAATCTGATGAAGCAACTTGAAGGAGCTCTTACTAACTATGATGCAAAGAAGTTGAAAAATATCAAATTAGAAGGTGATTTAAGAGCAGCTCAAGATATCATTCAGGCACTTCAAGAAAATCTTACTGTTACAAGAAATAAGAGAGGAGAACTTTGTGAAAAATTGCAAAATGAGAATGATGAAAATGAATCTCTTAATGATATGATAAGTAAGCTGAAACAAGAGATCATGACAACAAAAAATGAAATACAGGATATGACTATGAGATTTTTCAAAGAGATTGAGGATAGAAAGAAGAATGAAGAAGAATTGACCAGAAGACTAAGTGATGCAGCAAATGAGAACACAAGACTTAGCTATGAAAATGACATGTTGAAGATAGATCTGATGCATACTCAAAATGACTCAAATGAACTAATGAGACAAAAAGAAATCTTGGAAAGGGAATTGGAAACTACAAATCAACATAAATAAAAATTCAAGAAAAGCTGAGAAGAACTTGGTACCTTATTGAAGAATCAAAAACCTAAAGGTGACACCTCTAGAATTGGCTTTGATGTTGGAGAAACCTCTGGTACTGCAAATACTCAGGATCACAGCAAACCGGTAAGACCACCTAATGCTTATAAATTCAATGGAAAATGCTTTAATTGTAATAAGTATGGTCATAGGGAAAATTAATGTAGATCTAGGAATTATCAGAATATCAATACACCCACCGGTCAATGTTCCAAATGCAACAAAGTTGGTCATAACTCTGAAAACTGCAGAATGAATGTGAGATGTTATGTTTGTGGAAGATTTGGACATTTATCTAATCAATGCAGAACACAAACCGTCATAGGTTATGGGAAAGCTATTCAGAAAAATAATGTAACTTGTTATGCATGTAACAAGATTGGGCATATTGCTAAATTTTGTAGAAGTAAAAGTACACCGGTAGACAACAAAAGTGCTAGCTTGAAAGGAAAATAGAAAGTTGAAGAGGTTAAGCAAGAATTCTCAAAGCAATGGATTAGAAAAGCTGATCTAAACAATGGGAATACTCCTCCACCGGTAGAACCAACAAATGCTTCACCGGTAGGATAGAGTGATGCTTCACCGGAAGGACAGAGCAGTGCTCCACTGGCAGGAAGTTCTTCATCTAATTGAAGAAAATTTCCTTGAGGGTTTGGCAATCTAATGACACATGTGCTATTATTCCCTCGGTTATAAGAAGTTGAAAATTACTTAACTGGCAAACAATGTTAAGTGAATACTTAATTAGCATGCAATTAATGTGGTGGATAGCGAAAAAGACTTTATAAAATAAGGTTTTGCCTCCAATTCATTTCACCATGATTTCAAACTTTCAGAGAGTGCAAAGATTCTGAGCTAAGGCATTTCAAGCAAGAAGCAAGCACAATCCAAGCAATCATTCATCCAAGATAGAAAAAGGTTTTTAATCATGGTATCCACCTCTGCAATTGAATACATAGAAAACCCTACTGTTGTGGAAGTAATTAAAAGACCTAGGCCCGTATTTCAGTTACTCCTCGAAATAGCAAAGAAGGATGATACCTTAGGTGCATTTTCTCAAATTCCTAAAGGTGTTGTATATGCTGAAGACCCTAGAATGTACATCCACTGCAATATTGAAGAGTTAGGAGATGAGGAAATCAAAACCATGTATAAAACCGAGATATGTGATTATACCAGCAATGTTAAAGTTGAACACAAGGTTATTGAAACCCTAGGATTCATAGAAATCCTTAGCATTCCTGAATTTCCTAAAGATGTGATTAGGATAGTGTTAAGCAGAGTTCATGGAGAATTTTTCTAGTTAGATGCAATTCATAAGATCACCAAGGAAGCGGTAAAGGCTGTCACAGGGTTACCGGTCATCGGTAAAAGACCAGACAAAAACAAGAAGGTTTCAAATGATTTAGTCATAGACCTAACAGGTGCAACATTTGATAGAAGATCTCTAAGGGTTAACGATGTAAAGGATACAAATGTGAGATTCTTAAGTATGATTTTAGGTTACAAAGCCACTCATGCTAATAGACTTAACTCAGTTTCAAGTTTATGCATTAAGAGTGCTTATGATATGATAACAGACAATGCAAAAATTGACATCTCTGAATGGTTAAAGGATGAACTAATAGACAACCTTGGAAAGATAAAGAAGGATAAGAAAGGAACTTTCAGATTTGGAAATCTGTTAGTATGCCTAATGCTTCATATAACAAAACAGGTTCCCGGTATAGGATATAAAGAACTAGTATATGACATACCGGTAGGAAAGCAATTGACAAAACTATTTAATACCATGGGTGAGAACAAGGAAAACAACATTCATGACTTTTTCCAAGCATTAAAGACAAAAATGAAGAAAAGGATAAGGTTATCTCAGAAAATTGTAGATAAATACAAAGATGATATATGCTTTATTATTAAAAAGGATGAAATATGGATGGAAGCAGTCATCCCAAGGACAATCTAGGTAACAAAAATGGGCTATGAGACAGATGACCACATAGTTGAAACTTATGCCAAAGCACTTCTGGAAGCCCCCAATGAACCTAAGGAAAAAGTATTTGGTTGTGCTGAAACCATAGAAAGCCAAATATAGTCCAAGAAAAGAGTGAAGAAGGTAGACGCATTTGTGAGGAAGGGATCTAGACAAGCAAAAGCCATTAAGGAAGATGTATTAAAGAAAACCGGCATAACTGAAGATGAGTTGGCTGCCCCACAACTTGAAGCTCATCTATCACTGGTAGGTACTTCTTTGAAAGGTGACATGCCAGCAACTTTTAAAAGAGTTGTTAGGAAAAGAGATCCCTCACCAGCAACCACTTGTTCACCTAGAAGGACAAGGCAGAAGCAACAAGCTATGAGATCTCCGGTCAGAAAGGTCACACCTAAAAGGAAGCTAACTCCTAAGAAAAAGAAAAAGACAAAAACTGACTTGGCACCTCTAGACATATTGCTAAACGAGATCACAAAGGAAGGAAAACTGAAAAACATAGGGAAAATTTATGACACCCTATCTCCTGATGAGAAAGGGCAAGTTGAGGAGAGTGTAATACTGTATATGGACATGTTCAAAAAGTTTTTGATGGAAGTTATCAATGAAATACCTGATGATTTATACAAAAGACTTGAGGCCAGAAGGAAAGGAGTGATTGAATTAGACAAGAAAATAAAAATAGAAAAACTAATTGTTGTATATCCGGTAAGCTCCCCAAAAGAAATTGATGATCTAATTGCTCAGGCAAATTGGACTGTTTTCTCCACTGCACACCAGCATATTTCACTGATGGCAGGAAGAGTTACAGAAGTTATAGAGAAAACAGAAGATGGTTGGGACATATTCTTGGTTAAAAAGGAAAAACAAGAAGAATATAGGAATCCCAAGCCTATTAAGGTATATCAGAAGGATAAGGACAAAGGGAAAGGCAAAGTTGGTGGACCTCCAAGCATAAAGGTTAAAGACAACCTACCTCCACCTGTGAAAATCACAACTCCTGAAGACCAACCGGCAGTAGAAAGCATGGATGTAGAGGATAGTAATCCAAATCCTAAAGTCCTATGCACTATAAATGTTGATACCCAAAAGATCAACATAACAGTTGATAAAGATACAACTGAAAAGTTAGATATGGCTAAAAAGCCTCCAGTAATAGGAGATACAGAGCAATCGACAGAGGATACAGGAAAAAAGATGGAATCTGAGGCACAAATAGAGAAACCAACAGAGCTAAAGGCTCCAGAACAGGCTCACAAGGAAACAATGCCATTGGTAAGCAATGAAGCAGGAAAATTAGTGCTAAAAGAAATACAAACACAAACTGACCTACCAAAGGCCAATACAAGCATGGTCACTTCCACCGGTACTTAGACTCTTGGATCATCATCAACATTCAAGTCAACTAATGTGACTGAGGTATTGCTTGAATCCATTAAGAAAATAATTGACTACAACTCACAAGCTTACAAAGCAATAGATGATTCAATACCAATTTTGAAGATAATTGCTCCTGATTGTAATATAGAAAATAAAGATTCTTTAGGACAGTTGGATACATTATGTAAATACATTTATGGAAATATTGATAAAATAAAGGAAGAATCAGTAAAGGACAGTTGAAAAGGAGAAACAAAAATTCTTTGAAGAAGAAATAAAGAAGTGTAACAGAGACTTTGACACACTTCTACCAGAACTGTGTAGTTTGTTGAAAGAATATAAAAATCTGTATAAAGACACATGCAAAACAAACTTCTTGACTGTAGATATTGACAAGAAAACAAGCAAGACACAGGATGAGATAAATAAGCTTGCAAACAATTTTGTAAACTCACCAGATTCACTATCTATTTTTTAAGATAAGTTAGCAAATTTTGAGGAAGAATTTCTTAAACAAGAAAGAGAGAAAGAGAGAATAATAAACAAGGCAAAACACTTGAGGTCCAAACTAGGTCCAAGATTGGACTATCTAGCATCTCCGCAGAAGGAAATCTCAAAGGCATTAGCACAAGGAAGTAAAACACCGGCAGAGCAATTACAGCATCTCACCGGTACTGTGAAGAGGACTGAAACAACAATAAAAGATAGCAAAAAGTTTATGGATAGTATAAACTTAATTTTGGGTGATCTTTTTCAGATAATAACTACCCAACTACAAGGTTGAGGATATGACTACAAATTCTACTAACATCTTGACAACCTTTGTCATTGATGCCAAAGGGGGAGTAGTAGGATGAGAAAGTTCAAAGATAGGAATCATATGCTAAGGGGAAGCCCTTCATATTTCTGGTAAACATTCTTTTTGGTAAATTTTTTTTGGACTACACATTTTGGACACTTTTTGAAATTTCTCATGAGTGTTGCCATCAATGCCAAAGAGGGAGATTGTTGGCATATGGACACTCCAATGAGACATTGTGTGTGATTGAAGGTTTTGTCATTGATGGCAACCTTGCAATCCTATGGCATCGGCAAGACTTCATACCGGCAAAGCATTACACAAGCAAGATAGTGCACCAGCATCAACAAGATCACTCTACACTGGCATTGGCACCGACACAGAAGAAAAGATGTATAACGGCATAAAGGTCGACAAGATTTTTGATATGTAATATTTTGTTTATTATTGTAAGCCAACTTGGCAAATTGTAAAATGACTCTTGTATATAAAGGAGATCATTGTAGACATTTAGAGAGGTGAGGTAGCGAGCATAAAAGAAAATTATTAGGCAGACCTAATGTGCGAATCATAGGTCAAGGGTATATGTAAAGTACAGAGTTAGAACCGGTACTGAATCTGGCATTGGAGATGCTATTGTAAAGCAGTACAGATCTTTGGATTAGTATAATCCTCATTGTAAGTCAGTGTGACTTCTCATTGAGCAGTGAGCTCTAGGCAGTTGGCCTTCCTGCATGTGCAGGCCCCTATTGTAAGTAATATTCTCTTATTGGCCAGTGAGTGAATATTGTGGGTCACAAATCCCACCGAGGTTTTTCCCACATTGGGTTTCCTCATTAAACATCTTGTGTTATGGTGTTCTTTTCATGTGGATGTTTCTGATTCTATTTATTACATTAATTCTTGCATATTGGTATACTGCTATTTTATGTTCTGCATGTTTTAACTTAAGAAATTCTTATCATCGGTCAGATACTAATTCACCCCCCCCCTCTCAGTATCTATGGGAATCCTAACAATTAGAGCTAGATCGCTAGAAAGAAGAAGCTTCAGGCAACTTTTTGTGAAGATTGTCATCACCATGGAAGTTGGCGTAGACCTCTGTTTCTAGATGCATGCATATTCTTTTCCTAATTTT
>NC_081409.1:285329229-285374229 GCF_030272615.1 Cryptomeria japonica
AGAGTGTTGTGTTGAACTTCCTTTTCTTTTTTATCATTTGATTCACTTTTTTTGAGCAACATTCATTTACATACCATCATTCGTATAAGCAAGTAAATTAGAAAGCATCCGAGTGTTGTGGTGAAATTCCTTTTCATTTTCATCATTCAGTGGACTATTTTTTGGCAACATTCATTCCTTTGAGTACTATTATTTGTGCAAGAAAGAAGAATACTATTTTATTTTGCACTCTACTAATTTCTATACTTTGAATATTTTTAATTATGGATCCAACCCATGTAAAACTCAATCAATGTAAGTAATGGGTTGATATTGTTGAATAGTGTAAACTATTTGAAAAAACTATTACTATATATAAAAATAATTCCCACTTTCTTTCTTAGTGATAGAGTAAGAGAAAAAACTTTCAAGCTTACACCATAAGCTTTCTTTTAATAGGTTTTGTTATGGTAACTTATCGCGGTCTCCTCTGTTTTCATGCACAATTAGAGAAGTTTACATAAATTTACAAATTGTAAAATATTTAGGTGGAATTGTGTTAATAAAGTCTTGGAAGCATTGACAGTGAGTACAAATGTACAAATAATTATATAGATTTAATGAACCAGACATGGTGAAATTTAAAACAATAGTATAACAGATTAACACATATGTCTTTGTTTAGATTAACAATATATTTCAAAATTTATTATGCCCACTATATGTAAATTTGTTGCAAACCTATAATAGATTAACAAATTTAAGTCTAGAAAATTGCAAGATTTTTTTATTTTCCCCAAATTCTATTAATTTTTCCTAAGGATTGAATGGATTAGTAGAAGGATTGAACAATTCTTGAAGATTGCAAGAAAAAATTATTTTCCCCAAACTTTATTTGTGTGATGTCATGCACATTTTATTTGGAAATGGCTTTGTGCACTGATACGCAATGTCACATTTTTAAACCCTAAGGATAGTCATGGTAGCTTTTACTTGAATCTATGCTAGATTCCATAAATTTAACTCTAAACTTTTCAAGGAATTTATTAGTTCTATAATGAACTTGGTATTTTGTGCCACAAGAGATGACTATTGGCAAGAGACACTGTTTGGGTAATAATTGATGCATGGAGATTGCTTAGGGGTTGTCATTGATGGCAACTCAGTATAGTTATCCTATCTGGTTCATGTAGATTTGATCTACCGGAAGTCATATCATCTTAAGGCATGAGTCTGGAAGGTGGAATTCAGTAACCGACTATTTGTGAGCATAATATGTAGATTCATTAAGCACGACTCATTCTCGATCATATAGTTTTTATTTCAATCACTAAGCACAACTTCCTTTACAATTATAGCCTCCGGTGTCGATTCTAGTGCAAGATTCAAGGTTCGATATTCGCTGGTTCCGGAAGAATAGAGATAATGTATTGACCAACTGGGTATCATGTGATCCAGAATGTTTGATTTATTTTTGGTGATTGGTGTTGTTTTTGAGGTAACTTCTCCATTGCATGTGAAGCTTGTCATCATCTATTTTGGGTCCGGATATGAATTTGTCGATGGATTGAGCTGACATGTTACTACATGTTTCATATTTTGTAGTTTTGTGAAGCTGACTTGGTTGAGATCTATTTTGGTGATGCAGATATATAATGTCAATTCAAATGATCATTTTAGGTGGTGTTGTTGAATGTGTAATGTGCAAATATTGAGGTATGAAGTGCAAAGAGCATAAGAATGCAGATTTGGTGCTACGATAAAAGACTATGTTGCTAAATAGGGCAGAAAGATAGAGTATTATTAGACAGTCATATTGTGCTTAACCAGAATTGATCTTTGGTATATATAGATGCTACATTAAGTTCATACATCATAATCTCTCTTTTCTTTCACTTGTAGGAAATTGATTCCTCTGGGGTGTTTACCCTTCATTGTAATTGATCAGTGAGCTCTAGGCAATGTGCCTAAATGCAAGTGCATTCCACTTTATGTAATATTATCATACTTCTGGACATAGTATAATAATATTGTGTTCAAATCCCCCCATGGTTTTTCTAGTTTTAGGTTTCCACATAAAACTTCTAGTGTAATGGTTGTTTGCTTTGAGTTTCTAGATTTCACTTTCCTTCTTGTGCATCCGGTGGTTTAAGGATTAGTTTAATAAGTTTTCAAATTGTAAAACACTGATTCACCCCCCCCTCTCAGTGTTCATTGATTCCAACAACTGGTATCAGAGCTTAGTTCCTCTAAAGAAGCCTAACAACTTGAGGAACATCCGAAAAATTGAATCAATGAACTTTGATTTGCAGCTGAAGTAAGTTCTTTGAAAAGAAATCTGAATGTAGCTAAAGACTTCATTGAGACATTGAAATATTAAGTGAGCACTTCTAGAGAGAAGAGAAAGGAACTAATGGATAAACTGAAGGAGAAAGAAGAGAAAAGTATTGACAATCAAGCCCTTCAAGACAAGATAGATGAATGTGAGAACCTTGCTAGAGATAATGCATCTTTGAATAATGAGATGCAATTCATTGTGATGAAGTTGACGAAGGAGATTGAAGACCAGAAGAAGAATGAAGAAAATTTGACTCAAATGTTGAAGGACAGATCTGATTAATGTTGCAGATTGAACTATGAGAATGATCAGTTGAAACTTGAATTGGTGCAAACATATAATGATGGACAAGAAATTGAAAGGTAGATTATAATTCTGAGAGATGAGCTTTCTACTACCAATGAGTACAAGAAGAAATTCAAAGCTAGTTTAGCCTAGCTAGATGAGATGTTGGAAACTCAGAGGCATCAAAAAGACATGCGAGGACTTGGATTTGAGAAAGGAGAATCCTCCAGTTCTGGACAAAGCAATCATCAAAAGAACAAGAAACCTCTGGTAAGATAGCTTAATGCCTATAAATTCAATAGTAAATGTTTTGTTTGTGGTAAATTTGGTCATATGGCAAGTCAATGCAGAAGTAAGAAGAATAATGAGATGATGAATAACATGACGAATAATGGTCTGACCTTTACCGATCAATGTTTCATATGCAACAATTTTGGTCATAAGTCAAACATGTGCAGAACAGTGATAAACAATTTTTAGAATAAGAGTTGGTATGCTTGTGGAATGTTTGGGCACATTACTGACCAATACAGGATGAGACCAAATTAGATGAACTTCAAGCCTATACAAAGGAATGTCATTTGTTGTGCATGCAATAAATCCAGTCGCAAAGAAAAATTCTACAAGAGTAAGAACATGAGAAACAATTGTCTGATGAATAATAATAAATCAAATGAAAATGGAAAAGCTAAGGTGGAAGAGATCAGAGATCAACATAAGAAGATGTGGGCTAAGAAGTTCAATTCAAATGTGCAAGATGCCTCCAAATCTGAATCCCGGTTTGAAACCTCATTCAGTAACCAAGGCACTTTGGCCTTAGGGGTAAGTTAATCATGTAGATTCTTAGAAACCCCTCTTGGAGACCTATAACTAGTTGTGGAAGGTTGCATAAGATCAAGATCAGTTATGCACATGATATCTGAAAGAATTCATTGTGATTTATGATTCTGATGAGTGAATTCATGAAAAATAAGGTATCCAGAAGCTTTTAGGGTTAAACATTTAATGCAAATAAAATTTAGGTATTTGAAAGATAAAAAGGCATTCTTGTATTCATTTTTTATATTACAAATGAGAGAAAAGAGTAGGGAAACATAGTGAAATAAATATAGCAGCAAAATCCAAGCTTGTAGCGATTCGATATAGACTCCTTACATCCGGTTGTGATTGAAAAGGTATTTGTCCATTCTCAGAGCTATTAGTTCATACCCTAAATTTTGAAATGGATTCTTCATTTGGCATAGCAACCCCTTTTGTTGTCAAAATCACTGAAATAACTAGGCCCATATTCAAGAAACATCTGTTTAAGTTAGTTGAAGATGATCCAAATGGTGTGTTTTCCTCTATACCATATGAAGTGTTGCACAATGAAGACATTAGGGCATACATATATTGCAACATTGATCAATTGGGTAATTTAAACATGTTATCTTTGTATGCCAAGCACATGATTGATGATTTTTGGAATTTGAAATTAGATTTCAAGAATTTGGAGGATAAGTGTTTTATTCAGTTTGTACACTTCTCAGTATTTTATGAGTCTGAATGGGTGAGGTATGTTCTAAGCTCAATTCATGGTGAATTTATATGTTTGGACAAACCCCACAAGATCACAAAGAAATCTATTTGAGCAGTAACCTATTTGAATGCAACTGGTGAAGTTCTTGGATTCTTGCATGTGAAGAACACCACTATAATGGAGGTAACTAGTTCCAAGCATAACAGTCAGTCAATGACCATTAATAACATTGTAGAATGTGATGTGAGATTTGCTTCAATGGTTATTGGTTACAAGGTTTACCAATCAAGAAGATAGAATTCAGTATCTGACACTACTATTTATGCAACTTATCAAATGCTCAAAGAAGACAAGAAGTATGACTTGTGTGTAGTTCTTCTTAGAAAACTAATGAGAGATATAAAGAAGATCAAACAAGACAAGAAGAATGTGTTTAAATTTGGTTCCTTGATCATTTGTTTGGCACTATATTTCTTGAATGAGATTCATGGTATTGGAAAGGTTCAATGGGCTTATGATAAACCAATGGCAGGTCAAATCAAGGAAGGTTTGCAAGGTTTGGGTGATGCAGTTGCTCAGAAATCTGCCTTATGGGGTTATTTTAAGACTTTTTAGGAGTTGATGCAAGGAAGAGAAATAATTCCAAAGGCTATTGTTGTAAATTATGAAAATATAATTTGCTTCATGATGGATAAGGATCAATGTCACATGGAAGCAGCTGATCCTATGACAATTTGGATTCTACCTATGGGATATGAGGTGGATGAGATTACCCTTGACACCTATGTTCACCACCTCCTCAATAAGCTAATAGATGAAAAAGAGGAAAGCTTTGGCACCTTCAAAGAAAAAGGCTTGGATTTGCAAAAGAAATTCACAGAGCTTGGTAAAAAGAGAAAAGTTAGAAAGAAAGTAGAACAACTTGTAGAACAAATGGGCATAACCAAAGAAGTTGTGCATAGGGATAGAGAGCAGAATATATTAGAGGAAGACATGGTAAAGCATCAAGTTAAACTGGTCTCTACTCCTCCCAAGTAGACTAAGGCTAAATAGAGTAAGTATGCGCCTACCTCCAGTGTGTAGAATACAGTTCCTCCACCTAAGCCACAATCATGATCAACCGATCGAGTTGAGAAATGGAAGAAGCAGAAGACTCAAAGAGAATATGTTGTAGTCACTGCAAAGGAGGAAACAAAATATGATGAGGCAGTGCGCAAAGTAAAGAAAACTACCACATATGTCAAAGTAGTTAGGAAGTCCCCATCTAGTGAAGCTCAACCTACAAAGAAGCCTAAGACTCAAGGAGAGCCATCTAGTAGAGGCAAATCAAGTAAGCAATAGAATCAAAACTTGATGAATCTCTTAAATCGGGTAAGGTTGAAGGTCTTTATATTGTGGCCCCAAAATCCTTGGATGAGATTATTAATGAAATTGTAAGGAAGGGAATCTCAACAATTTATCTGTATATTATGAAAATTGCGATGATAAAGATCGAAGAGCTATTGAGGAAGTAGTTGTACAATATATGAATATTTATAGAAAAATTCTATTAGAACTATCATCAATGATTTCAAAGGAATTATATGAAATTTTGGATGCTAGGAGATACACAGCTATCCTAGAGCATGAGAAAATAAAGCAATATGTATTAGTTAATACATGCTCTATCATCTCTAAAGAAGAAGCCGATAGACTCCTAAAGTTGGCTAAAGACAAATTCCAGAGTAAGAGGAGAGTCAACAAGATCATGCTCAGTAAAATGGATGAGGTTGTCAAAGAAACTAAAGCAATGTTGAAAGAATTCTTGTTATATCTAAGATATGAGGTGAATTAAGCTAAGGATGCCACCCAACTAGATGAGCAAACACATGAAGATACTTTCATTCTGAAAGTACCAACATAAGTCTCTGAAGGCTAGAGGGATCAATCATCACTGTAGATTGATCTGGTTGAGCATGAAGTTGTAGGTGATACCACTGCTAACTAGGCAATTGGAGACTCCAGTGAACTTGTATAGGATCTGCTTGTATTAGAAGTTCATTTCGTGAATGCAATTGAGGAGCTTGAGATTGGAAATGTAATTACAGAGAAGGAGAAAGGAGAAGAGAAGGTTGATGAGGCTCCGATAACCATGGCAAGAGACACTATATCTGACAAAGGAAAGAAAATTGCTATAGATGAAGAAGCCTTTTACCATGGACTGATTGATTTGAGCACTCTATCTCCCATTCAAGCATTGTAGTTAGCCACCCTTGCCCAAAACAAAGCAAGTGAGGGGTTATTAAAGTCTCAATTAGAAGACAAGGAGGTTATATCTTTGGCAACCAGTGTTTTAGTAAAAAAAATTGTGTTCCTATAAGAAGGATTCTCGTGACACACCCTTTGGTAAGATAAATGGTATGTTACATGCAATTGAAACTCATTTTGAGTTTTTAGAAAATGTGGCAGATGAAGCAGTTTTGAAAAGATTTAATGAAATGAGAATGAAATCAATTTTGAAAGAGGTTGAGGGTGATAGGGCAATTTGAAGAGTATTGTGAAGAGTATTGAAGATTCTTTCCATGAAGTTAGTTAGATATTCAATTCATGTCTCATCTTACCAAAGTTTACCTTAGAAATTGACGAAAAGATTAAGGATTATGAAGGGCAGTTGGCAGGCATTTCACAATATTTTCCCCTCATTTCATTTTTCCTAGTACTCTTGAAGCTCAAATCATGGATTTAACTGATAAAATCAAGAGCTTGTAGAGTGAGAAGGAGCGGATAATAAGCAGAGTGGGTAAATTGTGGAGTATTATCACTCCCTAGTTAGACACTTTTCTCAGTAGCCAGCAGGATGCAGTAAGTGCTCTAGGTAAACCAATACCCTCAGATCTTAGTAGCATAGAAATTGACGCTCACATGTTTAGTTCTTTAATTAATGTTTTGGATTGTTTTTAGAAGGGATGGAATGAGTATCTAAAGTCCTTAAAGATAACCTATGCTGACATTTTCAAATTCATGTAAATAATTGTATATATTCTTTTGTACATAAGTTTTGGAAGATTCCTACCTTTTCCATTGATGTCAAAGGGGGAGAGAGCAGTGAAAAATGGTGTATATTCTTAGAGGGAGCTAGTTGAGTATGTATATTTTTTGGATTGATTGCAGTTTTTGAGTTTTCATCACTTGTCATTTTTCACAGTGTTGCCATCAATGCCAAAGGGGGATATTGTTGGCAAGAGACACTATTCTGGTAATGACTGTTGCATGGAGATTTCTTAGGGGTTGATTGGATGATTGGGCAACTTAATTTGTAATTGCAACCTCCGGTGTCGATTCACATGTAAGATTAAAGGTCCGAAATTTGGTGATTCTGAAAGAACAGAGCTAATGTATTGACTAGTTGGGTATCGTGTAATCTGGAATGCTTGAGTTGTTTTCGATTATTGGTGTTGTGTCTGAGGTAACTATTTCATTGTGTGTGAATCTTTTCATCATCTATTTTGAGTCCGCATATGCATTTGTTGATAGATTGAGATGACATGTTATTACACATTTCATATTTTACAATTTTGTGAAGTTGACTTCATTGAGATCTATTTTATTGATGTGGATATATAATATCGATCCAGGTGATCATTTTAGGTGTTGTTGTTGAATGTGTAATGTACAAATATTTAGGTATATATTGCGAAGAGCATCAGGTTGTAGATTTGGTGACTGGGTAAAAGACTGTGCAGCGAAACGAGGTAGAAAGATAGAGTATTATCAAACAGTCATATTGTGCTTAACCGAAATTGACCTTTGGCATTTGTAGATGTTACATTATATTTCAGACATTGTAATCTCTCTTTTATTTCACTTGTAGGACAGTGAGTCCTCTGGGGTGGTTACACTTCATTGCAGTGAGCTCTTGGCAATGTGTCTGCATGCAAGTGCATTCCACTTTATGTAATATTATTATACTTCTGGCCATAGTATAATAATATTGTGGGTTCAAATCCCACTGTCGTTTTTCCATTTCTATGTTTCCACGTAAAAATTCTGGTGTTATGCTTATTTGATTGTTTGCTTTGAGTTTTTGCATTTCACTTTCCATCTTGTGCTTTTGGTGGTTTAAGGATCAGTTTAATAAGTTTACAAATTATAAAACACTGATTCACCCACCCCCCCCTCCATCTTAGTGTTCATTGATTCCAACAACAACAACCCAGAAAGAATGACATGCCTTGTGCCAGATGAGGCTAAGGTAATCAACGGCTAGAACCTTGTACAAAGCCTTGATGAGGATTGAACCTATGCAACAAAGAGTACGATAGTTGAGGAAAACAAAGCTGAGAGATTTGATAGGATTTTGCAAGATATTGTGCGACTCTAGCAGTGAAATAGAAGGCGAAAGAGGCAGCGAGAATGGTGGGTGAGCCTGACAACAAAAATCCGACAATGCCAAAAAAATGACCTAAAAAATGAAAAGAAATCGATGGGTATTTCCACCATATAAAGCCTATCGACTAAATATGAAAAATCTATTTTAATCATAAACAACCATTGGTAACTCAACAAATGATTAGAACCAAACACAAACTTAAGAGTTTACAGACAACCTTTGAACAATATGATATTAAAATAATCTAGAAACTTAAGAAATTTGCAAATAATAAAAATGCACACAACCAAAAAAAACACTTACAAGGCTAAATTTAATATTGCAGATACAATGGTGACCTCGCATGAATTTAATCTTACAATTGATCTTAGACAACCAAAGACCAATAATAATGGTGGTTTTATAGCGCCAAAGAATCGGAAGGAAGTTTAGAGAGCGACAATTTAAACATCTAGTGTGCACAGGCAGGTGCAATGAAGTTATAAGGTAATTTATTACATCGATCTATATAAATTATGAATAGAATACGCGTAACGATGAAGGTGACGCAACGCTCTGTAAAGGTTGGCCGGAACGACAATTAAGTCCGAAAGTAATGGTTACGACGTCGGCTCTGTAAGAATAAAATTGTGCTGATTGAGGACCTTCAGCTTTTTCCGAATAAGTCAATCTGACATTCTTATATTGATCTGTAGCTTCTTATTATGTGTTAAAGTTATATATTCTACGTCAAATCGATATGTTCTATTTTCTTCAGGCGTTGATTCAGAATGGTATTATTCCTATGAAAAATGATTGAAACGTATTTTAATTTTTGAACTGGATAATATTTATTTATTGATTTAACTGAAATTTGAAAATAATTAATTTTAATTGATTTTTATCTTTGACAATATTTATAATATAATTTGTCTTAGTTTTCTGAAATCTGAAAATATTGTAACTTTATATTGCTAGTGGTAAATTTGTTACCACTGGATATGTAATCTTTAACTTTTTCACACTTTTGATGAAATCGTAGATGTAATGGGAATTAAATAAGATTTAAAAAAATTATTATATGTAGAGTTAAATCATGTTTGTTTGAACTAATTTTAATATTTTTCACTAAAGATTCTACCTAATTCATATTTATATCATGTCAAATTGTTTAAACTATCTAGTTTATGTCATGTTGAATCTTTTGTTTCATTTAATGAAAATGCAGATCTAATCTCAATTTTAACAATAATTTTTTAAGCATGATATAGAAAATAATGTGAACCCAAAGTCTTCTACTCTAATATTTGATGTGTGTACAAAGCTAATATCTATCCTTATTGAATTTTGTTATACATCCATATTCTTGAAAAGCATTATTCAACACTTAAAAGACATTGGGACAAGATGTCATATATCGAAGATGATGTGGAACTATTTTGAAATATATGCTCAAATAAATTTTACATTGATATTGATAAAATATATGATTTGCAAAGTAACACATCTACCAAGTGAATAGAAAGAAGACCTAGAAGCTGAATTTTCAAATCTAAACTTGATACCTTTCTCCCATGATTTAATATTATACAACATTTGATCATCTATTAGAAAGTATTTTTAAATTCCAATTCAAAGTTGGTCTTCAAATCTATATATTTTTGCTTAAAGGTTGTTGTCATCTAGATTCATCCATCTCTTTTCTTAAATAACATATTCTACACATAATTTTGTATTAAAATAAGTAGGAAAGGTCCCCAAACCATTATAGATGTGTCACCAACCATAGAAAATAAGAAATAGAACAAAAATAGTCACAAAACCCAACAAAATAGGCAACCAAAAGAGGAACAGTTGAGTTGGAGCCATAAAGAGTTACATCTTATTTTGAAGCAGAACTTTGGGACTATATATCTAACATCATAACATAAGAAGTTGAAGAAAATTTAGAGGGAGATTTATTCCTATGTTGAACAACATTCCAGGTAGATCCACTAATACAATCATAACAACGCTGGCCTTCAAAAGAGGGTAAGTCATACAAAATATAGTTAGAAGGAACAACATTATTAGGGGCAACAAAAATACCATCAAACAAAGAAGAAGAAGCCTTGGCACTAGAAATATAAAAATAAATAGATGAAGAAACAATAGCACTATAGTGATTCCGAGGAACTACGTCTACAACATGTGACTAGCAAGCATCAACTAGAGAAATAATATAACTTGGTTCTACATTTCATCCTTTTTTATTATCTTCAAGAGTAGGAACTATAGAAAATGGAGAGATCATATCATTACCCACCCTAATGGGCTTCATTTATTGTCCAGTTTATATAGTCTTGTTCCTCTTATACGCACATGTTGTCAAAATATTACTTGGAAAAGTAATAAGAATCAAGTCTTAGAGGTTATTGTTGTGCATTTTGATGATAACATTTTTGAGTCACTTATTGATTCTAAGTATCCTCATGCTCTTCTAACTCAAATTTGGGAGTTATATGTATACCCCGATTCTTCAAAATTCATAGATGGCCCTATTGTTCCTCTTCATTCTTTATAGAAGATAACCCATTATTGTGATCCTTTGGAGGTTTTTAACACTTCATGTTGAGGTTGATTTAGATGTTCCTAATTCTTCTTCGGAGATAATTGATTTGCCTTCACTTGTATTGACTTATTATTGAGATTCATTGATTGATCCTAACATGGTTTAGTTGTCAAGAATTTCATATATAAAATATTCATATTAGTATTGCATCATTTGCATAATAATTTCTCTCCTTAAGTTGCATTTAAGGTGGATTGTTGGTCTGAGGACATAGCCTAAGTAATTTATAGTCAACACCTATTCACATGTGTTAATTTTACTTAGGATATCTTAGTTGTCACATGGAACTCTCATTTAATATTGTTCATTTAGTTATCTTAGGTGTCATTTTAGATAGAGATGAGTCATAGCTCATTATTCAATATTATTTTCATACTGCATCATGCATTTAATTTTGTATCAAGGTTAGTTGCAACTACCTCATCATCTCTTTCCTATTTAATAAAGGCTCATCTGTACATTATATTATATCAATTAATCATCTACTATATAAATTTTTCTTCATATCATTTTGATCTCTAATGTTCATTCTTGTTGAGCTGCTCGATTGTGATCATTTTATTTCTTGGTCAATCTTGTTGAATGTGGCCAATTTCAATATAGATTCTTAATCTTTCTAATAATTATTGTTTAGCATTCAATCATAATATGTTTTAACTCTCAATTAAATATTTAAAACCTATAATATATCAACTTTGGTAATGTAAAACTATAGACATTTTAATTAGTACATACATAATGAATTTATATATTTATACTCACACATTCACACACACTAATAAAATAAGTATTTTAATAGGTGATATAAATACTTGATTACAATATCCTTAGTGTAGACATTAAAGTTAGATGTGTATAAGTGTTGATATATTAATATAAATGTTTATACATCAAAATACATATATAAATAACAAAAACTATTCAAATGCATTGAAAGCGCAATGCACACTCGATTGCACTAAATTATGTACAAAATAGCTAACCAATATATTTGTAAAACATGAAATTAAGAGTACAAGAACCATAACAATGATATATTAAATATAAAATAATGTTTATAGGATATTTTAATACATAATATAAATTCTTGATAATAATATCCTTAGTGTAGACATTAAAGGTAGACATATATATGTGTTGATATATTAATATAAATATTTATACATAGATATACATATATGGACAAGTACAACTATTCAAATGCATTGAAGGAACAATGTATACTCATGTACATAAAGTTATGTACAAAATAGTTAACCAATAGATTTACTAGAACATGAAATTAAATGTACAATAACCATAGTTGAGTAATGATATATTGAATATGCCAACATTTAAAAAAAAAATTAAAACTCCTATAACTAGTTGACCACTGATATCTTAGTAGGTTCCCATTCATTGATGGCAAGTGTTTATTGTTAATGGATTTCATTGCAACAAAACTAGACTTCCATTTCAATCCACTTTTTCCAAAAGCCAAAAACAAATGATATGAATTAAAAATTGAATAATCAAACATGTCCCATAACCCGCAAACTAAATATCTCAAATATAGGACATCCTAGAAATGATAGTTAAATAAAAATAA
Source organism: Cryptomeria japonica (assembly GCF_030272615.1). Taxonomy (NCBI): domain Eukaryota; kingdom Viridiplantae; phylum Streptophyta; class Pinopsida; order Cupressales; family Cupressaceae; genus Cryptomeria; species Cryptomeria japonica. The sequence continues at coordinate 285,341,898 of NC_081409.1, forward strand.
TATATGAATAGGATAAAATGAACCAAGGCCATGATTACTAGATGAAACTAGGAAGTCACATTATAGTTCCACATTGGTTGATACAATCAACATCAAAAAGAGATGTAATGATCAAACCAAACGTTTTTTTGTATTAAGTATCATAGAATCACAAAGCTCATTTTTTGTTCATTCGAGCATCCACATTACAAACTTATTACAAATACCAGCTGCTTTCGAGCAAACTTATTACAAATACTAGATCCTTTCAAGCAAACTTATTACAAATACTAGCTCCTTTTGAGCACCAAACTAGAAACAACAATTGGAAGACCAAGGGTCACAACTTAGAAATCCACTTTAAACAACCAATGGAAGACCAAGAGTCACAACTTAGAATTCTACACAAATGTGTCCCTCATGGGAGTTGAACTTGGGTCTCCACATTGAGAACTCAATGCTTTAACCAACTAAGCTCAACCCCTTGGACTATCAAACCAAACTTGCAATGATGGTAGCATTTATTATTGTAGTAAGGAACATCCTTTAGAACATTTCATTCCTTACAACTTATCACTCTTTTAAGAGAGTTACAATTGTAGACTATAACCCCATCTTGATTCAACAAAAAGTCTTTATGTATTAATGGTATGAACCTTTCATAAGAATGTTAAATATACATTTAAAAATATAAAATCAATTAAAAGCAAAGGTTTTATTACTTGATCATTGCACAAATATGAAAAATCTAATGTAGTCATAAACAATCATTAGTAACTCAACAAATTATTAGAATGAAAGCACAAACTTAAAAACTTATAATCTTTGAACAAGTATTATATTAAAATAATCAAGAAACCTAATAGAGACACAAATAATAAAAGTTTAACACAACCCAAAAAAAAAGACATTTAGAAAGCTAAATTTAAGTTCTGCAGATAGAAAAGTGTCGTTGCATACATTGAATCTTACAATTGGTTTTAAATAACTAAAGACCAATAATATTGAAGTTTTGATTGCGCCAAAGGATCGGAACGAACTTTAGAGCGCGACAATTTAAACATGTCTAGTGTGCACAGGCAGGTGCCATGAAGTTATAAGGTAACATATTACATCGATTCCTAAAAACAATGAAAATAATACGCGAAACGATGAAATTGACGTAAGGCCCTCTAAAGGTTAGGTGGAACTGTCATGGAGAAGTAAGGGTAGGTGGAGTGAACCAAGTACAGGCGCACGCGCTAGAATAAAGTGTACTGAAGAATATGATTGTTTCCTTTGTCAATAACGATGCTATGTATGTTCAAGATGTTTTGTTTTCTGAAGACTATGTATGGCGGACGATGATGTTTACGGCTTGTAACATTCTTCACCATATAGCTATGTTCAATCATCCAGATCAAGAGTATTCTATTTATCTGTATATATATTCAGTTAAGGAGGCCTTTGTTTTTACCTTTGTCTGTTATCTGCGGTGGATGTTATAAAGGTATATTCAAAACATTTTATTAATCGTTACTCTTAAACTAGTTGCATTGTTTGCTTGTTAAGCAGTGGCTAATACAACTTGTTAAGTGTCTAGAAGTGGGCACGCAACAGCAGAATATGTTAGCGTGCCATGAGGTCGCTTGCACAAACGATCGTACATGACAGAAGGGCTAACAGAGTTTATTTGATAGTAATTTGGGTTGTTGGGTCCACATTCTTATAATAAAGTATAAACCTAATGGTACAGGTTGGCCAAACAATGTATCAAATGCAGAGCTTGATCTTGCAAAATTCTTCACGGGTGAGCAAAATTTCATGATTGAAAACGTAGACCACGTCGATTATAAAATCCTTCCCGGAGATATCCTTCTACAAGCGTAAACTTGCAGCAGTTCTTGTGGGTTCTTGTTTGTTTTCCTTTCTTTTCCCCTTTTCAGTTTTCCCCTGAGATCATTAAGAAAAGGTGAAGATGAGAAACGGTGCAGTATTGGTTGCATTGGGTATGATCTGTCTGGCAATGAGCATGGCTTCCTGGTGGAAGCACGGCATTTCCGTCTTCTTCATCATCTTCATCCTCATCTTCATCATCTTCATCAAGCTGTCCACTAAATGCAGTGAAATTGGGAGCGTGTGTGGATGTGCTGGGAGGGATGGTAAATGCTACAATTGGAGATCCCGCTGTGAACAAATGCTGCCCTGTTCTGCAAGGCGTTTTGGAAATAGAGGCAGCCCTGTGTCTGTGTACAACCATTAGGGCAAAGGTTCTGAAACTGAACATCATCCTTCCCATCGCACTTGAGCTCTTTGTTCAATGCGGCCTCACCCCTCCTCCTGGTTTCAAATGCCCTCCTCTTAACTGATCAAGTTTCAAATGCCAAACCCTTAGTTAAACATGGCAACATAATGCCACTGTTTGGTGTACGTAGATTTAGATTTGGTTTCATTCAGTGTTTGTACAACTGTATTCTGAATTTCTGCTACTTTGGTTTGATTACTTTTAGTGTCTTCACTTGAGAAGACGAAGCAATGACTACGACGTCGTCTCTCTAAGAATAAAATTGTGCTAGTGTGATTGAGGACGTCCAACCTGGCTCCCAATAAGTCAATGTGACATTTTCTTATATTGATTTGTAGCTTTTCATCCCAGGTTAATGTTATATATTTTGCATCAAAGCAATATGGTATATCTTCTATATTCTTAGGGCATCGACTCATAATAGTATTTTCCTATTAAAATTTGACTAATAGCTTTTTAATTTTATTACTTCAAATATATATATATTTTTTTTAATTATTAAAATGAATAATATTTAAGTATTGATTTAATTTAAATTAAAAATTAGTCAATTTTAATTGATTGTTATGTTCAATTATATTTAGTTTAATTTATGTTAGTTTGTCAAAATATAAATATCATCATGAAAGCTTACTTAAAGATAATTTTGTGTATCTTGATGCTCCATGTAGCCAAATATTCTCTTGAAGGAATTAGCAATGCTTGTGAGTGAAAGTGGTAGATGCATAAATAAATTAGAAGAAATCCCTTTACATAGGGTTCTCAAAGTATTTTCACATTTGGTTTGACTTTCAACAATCATCAAAATATCGGGAATAGATAAAACATGGCAAGAACATACACTCTAACATATTTAAATTAGGGTCCCATTTGGAGGGGTATAGTGCTAGGCACTCTAATATAATATGAATATGTCACTAGGCATTGTGGTACACCCAGAAAAGGACAAACTAATGGTGGTTCAAGAGTGCATAGGCCCAAGACATTGGCTCAATACCTCATGAGCATATGTGATATTTTGGATGAGATAAGGCTAAAATAGGTTGAAAAAGATCCAAAAGGAGCCACACTAAAGCAAGGGCCCAAAAAGGAGTGTGAAAATGTAAGGGTTATAATTTATGACATTGCACATAGTAATCAATTTTGTTTCTCATATTGGTTAATTCATCCTACTCACAACATATTTTTTATTTTTTTGGGGTTTTCCATCTCCCCTTCTTTGTTTTCTCTCTTCATCTCTTTGGCAGCACTCACCTTGGTGTGCTCAATAACACCTTTCTTGGCACACTTCACTCTTATCCTTTTTGCATTTTTCCATCCTTCTATAATGTCTAGGCACGTTGTCACTTTTCTTACAAATGTGATTTGCTCCTCTATCTCTCTTGTAATTCTCTTGTGTTCTTTGGGAATGGGTGTTTTTGTTTTGGGATTACATTATTCCTCTATTATTTTCCATGGTAGTTTTCTTGTGTCTTTTCTTAGTAGTCGCATCTTTTCATGGGTCTCTTTTGGACTTCTTCCCCCATACTATTCTCCATCCCCTTTGTGTGGAGCCCCCCTCATAGGGTAGACATCAAGAGGGAAGATTTATAATCTTTCATATCATCTTCATCATCTTCTTTCCTTCTTGATCTAGTATAAGATTATGAATTTTTAATTTTTTCCTAGTAAACCTCAACAAGGCCTAACTATGGTTCCAACAATAGAACCAATGTTAGCAAGATATTTGAGGAACACAAACTAGAGTTATAAACCCTAATGATCTCTCCATGTTATGGTTTCTATACTTTAAACTTAGTCTAATTGACGATACAAGGAATTATATATGAAGTGAAGGTTAGTTGTAATCAAAATTAGAATACAATACATATTATAAGAGATCAAAAATTAAAACTATTTAAATTTATTTATATCAATTGGTACATCATTCATATCATTGTATCTCCACATATTCATTTATAACTCCCTATAACTATTAGTTCTACTAGATAATGGATCTCATGATATATTTATATTTATATTTATTAGATTAGATCTGGCACTTACATAGTATCCCTAGACTACATCCTATGTGTAAAATCTTATCCTCCATAGAGATCGTATAGTAAGTTGTGGCAAGATTTCTAGATCCACATTTGTACTCTTTTCTCTTCCAGCAATAGCCTTTGACTTAAGCATTGAGCTTTAGAATTTAATCCAATGAATAATGATACAATCATGTTTCCTATGTGAATTATATTATTAGGGTTGACATTAAATTACTTGTAGGAGGAAATTTGTATGTGCTTATAGAAAACACTTTTTGGGTAATACTTTAATGTGGTCATAAAAGTTAAAAAGTGTTTTCTTTTTCCTCATTTTTAAGTGCTCATGGAGAGAAACAAGGAGCTCCTACCTCAAATTACTCTTTCTTCCCAATAGGGAATTTTTATGAAAAATATTTGAATCAAAGACTCTTCTATTTTTGCATTGCTATTATAAAGTAGGTCATACTTCAACTAGTTTTGGTTAAAAAAGAAAGATAGGCTTGTACCATTATAAATCTATAGATAGATGCCAAAAGCACATGAGGGATGCACAACCAGCAAAAAATCCCCCACCAAAACATAGAAAAAACCCAATAGGGTGAGCATAGAGTCATCAGTTAAACTAAAAAACTAGCAAATCAAAGAAGAGCCCAAAAATCCACAAAATCTAGAACAACCACCCAACACAAACACAAAGAGACGGTCTACTACATGGAGGTGCCTTTTTCCTACCAACTCTGACAAAAACTAAGAACTTTATCAAAAAAGGACATTTTTTGCTTGCCCCAATCCCAGAGCCAAAAGAGACCAATGTAGAATCAGGGGTGGCTTTAACTAGAGATGTCGTGGGACCAAAACCTATAGCCAAGGACTCCTTGCATTTTCTTTTCTTTTCCTTTTCCTTTTCATTTTCCTTTTTCTTTTCCATCTTGACCGAGATAGCCTATAGGGAGGCATTGTTCTTCCTAGTCATGTTCCTACAAGAAAGGTTAACCTCAGGACTCAATTTTCTTCTTGAGGGCCTTTAGGGATTTCTTAACCTTCTCCAACTTGAGCTTGGTTCCTTCCATCTTTTTCTTGGAATCCATATCATCAATATTTTCACCCACCTTATCCAACTACTCCATGATGCCAATAAAGTCACTAGTAGTTTTCCAAACTATTTTTGCATCCAAATCATCCACCCAAGTGTTAGCTCTGCGTTCTGCCTCAACTACTGCCTCTACTTGATTGATATTTTTTATGGCCATATTTATTTGCACAAAGAGACATTTTAACAAGTCATCAACAAAATGGGGAGGGTTTAAGGGGGAAGGGATAAGGTTAGCACCAATATTAGTAGGGGACCAATGCGATCCCATGGTATCCAAAGAGTCTGAATCCTCTGAGTAGAGAAAATCGAAGCCAAACTCATCAACAATTTCTATATTTTATTGCATCTTAGGTTGGGTATCGACATCTTGCTCCTTATTAGTGATGGAAATTGTCTTAAATTTGGCAATTCTCACATTGTTTTTCTTAGTGGGCATTTCAAAATTTGAATGAGACACTTCTCCAAAATTAGAAAAAGTAACAAAAAGATCAACATATAAGCTAGGGTCATAAGTGAACCCAATCTCAACATAAGAGACCTCACCAAAAGGGGATAAAGCTAAGTGAAAATAATACAATCTACGAATGAATCCTTGATGGAGAGGGGGCTTACCCTTAACAATGACTTTAGAAATAGACTAAGACAAAGAGGATGAAACCCAAAAGGGAAAATTCATTCTTACCCCATGGTAAGATGATTTAACATGAGGAAAATTTGTAGATGGAACCTCCTTTTACTTCCAACTAGGGTGAAGTACTTCATGAATAATAGGGTCACCTCCATCTAGATTCCAAGAAGTTCTTCTCTATTATAACCACTTTGAAGCTTGGAAATCCCTTCCCCAAGTTCAAAGAAACAATTAAAGTCCTCTTTATAATTTTCTTTAGGATTTTTGGGGAAGGAAATGTCATCATGGGCCAACCCAATCATCTTTGCGATGGTCTCCACAGAAAGCATAAAGGTAGAAATCCCAATATTAACAACACTATTATCCTAGGCAAAAACAAATGTGGTAAAGAGCTTCGGATAATGGCTAGTCATCCCCTCAACATAAGTATCTAGATTACCTTGAATCACCTTAATCCAATTCTCCCCATTATTATTCCATTTTGAGCATTTTTCAAGTTCATTATGATTTAAATCACCACCCATATCCACAGAAGATGAAGCAAGGCTGAGAAAGCAACATGTTTAAGGGATACAATAGTAGGTGGTATTTCAACTAGTTGTCCTAGAAAAAATAATTCCATTTTTTTTCCAAAGGAAATAGGAGCAAACACCAATTGTTGTTGAGGAAAGCATTACTACCATAGATGTGCAAAAAGCTGAAAGAAGGGGGAAACACCCCATTGACTTTACAAAGATGGATACCTCTTTCAGGAATTCAAGGTTTAACGATAGACCTACTTGTGAACTTATTTATCGTTCTTAATAAAAAAATAAGTTCAGAGATAGAAGACACATGCATTACGAAGCAAAAATCATTGGAGTAATTGGGTTTTAAAGCACCCTAACTTAAGATTGGTTTCTTGTACAATCTTTTGTCTTTTTTGTAATGCTTGCATTATTTTGGTTGCATGTCCTCTATACTTCTATTTTTCTTAATCATTAATCCTTATCTCTATTCAATGATTTAAAACCTTTCAAAAAATTTACTTTATTCCTTCAAGTTGCTTGGGAAATTAGACCGTCCTTCATTATCTGGACCCTTTGGTTGGACAAAAATCGTCCAATTTTTCAAGATGTGCAGTTGGTGGCCCCTCACTTGTGTTGGAAGATCTTGCATTCTCTAGGAGAAACTGTTGTGGCTAAATGTGATATGATTAAAGCAGTGGCTCCTTATGATGGTGGGTTTTTTATCGTCTTCATCTACCTCTTCTGTAGTGCCATTTTTTAATAGATACACACCACAATTTTTTGTGTTTGAATCCAATTTATGTTAGCTCTTCTAAATATATAGTACGAAAGTTAAGATTAACAAAACTAGCTTTGGCTTATTAACTAGCTAGATTGATCACACCATCCAACACAAAAAATATCACAATAGACAAAATGAAAGAAAGAAATTGAAACCCAATGATATTGGTGCTGCCTCACGACCATGAATTGATTCCTTGTCTTCCAAAATTAGATTTTAAGATAAAATCCCAAATAATCATTATTTAGAATTTGGAATTGATAACATAAGATATAGGCAAGAAAGAGTTCCAACCCACAAAACTAATGCATTCCTAAAATCTATTGTAATTATCATTAACAACACAACCAAGATCTTGAAGGTTGAAGTTACTAATTGGTCATTCTCTCATTTTCCATGTCTCTAGCCCTAGCCTTTTTCTTCTTCTTTTTTTGATCTTGGCTTTGGTTTCCCTTTGGTTGTTTGGCCATTACTGTAGCATTCTTTATGCTCTTTAGCTATGATTTGTTTTGTTATTTTTTCCTAAAAGTTTAATGTTTCTATCAACACATGCTTTTAGTGTGATTAAAATTATCCCCTATGACACTTGATCCAACACTTGTTTTTTCAAGTGATAAGTATTGTGCCCTTGTGAAAATTTGCAATTACTTCTATTCAAGAAGTATTACTCAAATGTGATATTTCAAAATTGTTTTATTTTTTGATGCTTCAAAAGCTCAAGCCATTGAAATGATTGATATTTCCTCAAAAGTCTAGTGGATTTAAAATCCTAGTTTAAACCCTTTAGACATTTAAGATAATGGGGTAGTTAAATAACATTAAAGACACATAAACATAGCATGAAGCCAATTATGGCCTTTCCCAGACATTCACTTTCTAATTTGAAATCTTATCTCCTACTTGATGTCACTTTGCCTGCCTTAGATTTAATTGTGGGTCTTGAGACACAAGAGAATTGTTTATTTATTTGAATGAAACATACTTATTTTGACCAAGACCGTTGTTGGTAGGGGGGTTTAGTTTCTACTAATGCAACTCTAACTCCTCTTGTGATTAGAAGGACTAATACCCTTGAATGTATTATTACTCTGCAATCTCCAGTGCTTGGTTTTGGGTCTGGTTTTACATATGCTATTTCTTGGGAGCCTGTGGGTAGGTTGCCTCTAAAGGCTTCCTTTCTAGATTTATTGCATAGGCCTTCAATAAAGGCTCTTGATCAGAAATGTTATCCTCTACAATCCCATAGGTGGATATGGGCCAATAAGTGATCAACAATGTATCTTTCATTATGTATAAGGGAATGGTTTTCATGTTTGGCCACCTATGGGTGTCACTTCTTGACCAACATTGGTGAACTTCTCAAAACTCTGATATGGACCCTGCCTTGTCATACTGTGTATTTTTGGCTGATCTCCTTCGACTTGAAAAGTTGAAGTCCCTTTGCTCTCATTTCTAACTTCTGGTTGATCTCTGACCCCCGATTGTCGGGCCCACTCTATCCAAAGTGTCTACAGATGTCCAGTTGGTGACAGTGTGGTGGCTCTACCTAATGGTGATAAGTCTATGTGTGGTCCTGTGTTGTATTGTGACAAAAAGGCTTTTTGGCATGAATTGCCATTACGACAAGACCCTTTCTCCTTTTGGTTTCCCTTTGGATTACACTGATATCACCTTCTTTTCTATTGTGACTTGTTGTATGTCTTGTCAACACCCTTTTACTTTTTGGTGAGACACTCTATTTAGATATGAATCTATTTGGCTCGTGAAGACTCTCTATGCTACACTGAAGCGTTCTCTCTTTGGTGTAACTGGCTCATTGTCTGGCCAATGAGGTTTCCACTTCATTATAACCTATGTTGTGTCTTGTTGATACCCATTTGGAATTTGATGTAGCATTGCATTTCGCCTTGACTGAAAGTGCATCGTTGCAAAAATTTCAAACTATAGCGATAGGAACTCTTCTTCGCTATGAAAAGAGAACGAGTCTCAGCGATAAGACCCTGAGTTCTATTTTGACCGATAGAGATTTTTTTGTTACGACTTCTGCAGCTTGATTAGAGATTTATCCACATGGGTTGTCAACTCTAGCTATCTTGATAACTTAGATGACTATATGGGACACATGGTGGTTTTAGAGTGAACCAAGAGAGAAATCATATTGCAAAGGACAACTTTTGCATACGTGTAGACTGTAGATACACACAAATTGAATAAAAATTTGATTGTGTAGCTAGTTGCCAACTCTTGTTAAGAAGATATGGTAATTTACTGGAGAGTTCATTTATGAAGGTAGGTATAGTCGATCCAATCTATGCAAGAAGATAGAGATTTCATTAATGATGAATTAGTTGCAAATGGTTGAAGGTCTCGAGGTGATCGATAGAGGTAGAATATCAGATATTACATGTAAATAGAGATTACTAATTTAAGTAGTCTGAGATTACTAATTTTTATAGTGGTAGTTGAGATTTTTAAGCAAGCAACCATATTATATTGTGTGGCAGATTTCATGGAAGCTAAAGATGACTATTTTGAAATTCCCATTGGTGAGAAGATCTATGTGTGCCCAAGATAGAAGGTAGTCAAAATATTGTAGAGCTTACTGAAAGGAAAAGAAAAGGCAACATTAAATGTTGACGGTTACCAAATTGGAATGATAAGACAAGATAGATCATGCAGTGGCCCAAGAAGATTTTGTTTGACTTTTTCGTTTGGAGAGAAAAATCTTAGTGGTACGAAGATTACAATTAAATGTATCTAGTGGGTTAGTACAATTTGTTGAATAGAGAAGAAATAGTCATCTACAAGTCTATAAGTGATGAAGATCTGCAAATACACATGTTACAAAATAGAGAGAAGAGAAGAGGGCCGTAGGTGTGAATAACATTGTAGAAAGAGTTTGCAATTATAATGATCAGTGTGAAGGTTAGAGGAGAGATAGATGAAAGAAAAAGTAGAGAGGGTAGAATTTATATATGAAGAGTAAATAACAACAATGAAAGAGTGCAAAGCCAAGGCAAATAACACAGTGAGTTATATTAGAGAGTAGAAAATAGAGAATAAGAACAAACATAGACAAAGGGCTGAGAGTTGAGATTAAGGCCTAATATCAGAGAGCTTAAAAGGTAAAGTCAATCACAAGAGGAGAATAGTAAGGTGTTACAAAAACTCATTTGCAACAAGGTGCACAATTTTCTTTTTAATACATATTTATTATAATTTCTCTAAGTGGGTGCTCAGAATAGGGGCTAGTGATCCTTTGGGTTGGTTCCCATAAACTTCAAGGGTTGGTGCTTCAGGGTTGGTTCCCTAAACATTGTAATCAGGTTTACTTGTGAGTCTGGATTTGAGTAGTAGACTCCAACAACTATTCTCACCAAGGTTTTTCCCACATTGGGTTTTCCACATACATCCTATGTTATGGGCTTGCATTTTATGTGTGTGTGTGTGTTTAAATGTGTTTTATATATTTTCTCATAGTTTTATGATTACTATTACTAAAGCCTAGATCATTTAGAAGTCAAAGTTTTTTATTACTGTTGATTCACCCCCCTCTCAGTGGTTTATTGTGTTCCTTCATCCCCCACATTGAGTGATACAAAGGAAAGGAATAAAAATCCTCCCATGATAGGACCAACAATCAAAATAGATCAACATTGTTATTAAGTTACATGCATCAATTAGCCATGGGGAATTGGATGATTTATAATAAAATTTATTGGTTTATAGAATTAGTAGATCAATAGAATCATCATCGAGCAAGTGGGATTGAATTCTAAACCATAGAGAAATTAAATCATCAATTAAGATATCCATATTGAATGATCAATGCAATGAAAAGAAAGAGATCAGGTTAGACATATAGATCCGCAATCAATAATTAGCAGATTGTTACTCATAGAAGAGAAACAATTCAATTAGTGTCACTATTCATAAAGAGAAGATCAGTCATAAGATGTAAAGTAGATCATGTAATAACTTTAGATCAAGCATTGAAAAGGACAAGCAAGTCAATCAATCTAAACAAAATATATAATTTCATAATTAATCAAGGTAAAGTCAGTAGACTTTGATAGGTGCTTGGGCAAGATTTAAGGCAACCAAAAAAGGCGACATTACAAGTGGTGTTAGAGTATTTTCCTACCAACATGAGGGAATAAATAATATATTTTATTAATTGTTTGGAGCGAGTAAGATAAGAAGTGATTACTTCATTAAGTCTGGTTGAATTTCTCAGTATATACACAATAATTATCAAGCACAAGGAAAAGAATAGGCAGTGATCCGTTTATGAGAAGATAAATAATAACAAGGGTAGTGATTTTATTAAAGATCTTTAAGGAAATCAGCATAAAGCATTGATTGATTATAAGACAACACATTTTTTAGTGATAAATAATAAAAAAAGTGACAGTTACCTTTAAAATGATGGTGAGTTCTTTCGTAATAAATATAAATGTAGTAGAAATTACAAGAGAAAATTAAATTGAATGAATTCATCAATTTTATTAAGATAATGAGAGTAGCAATTAGTAAAGGGTGTGGTCTATTCTTAATAAAGAAACTATGATTATCTTAAAAGACATAACCTTTGAAAGGTTGTCTCTTCATCAAGTTGCCTCTTTTGGTGATTCTATATAAAGGATTGTGAATTATGGTGGAGGAAAGTGTTTAAAGATTAAAATAATATATCAAAACACCAGCAAGAAAAGAGAGAATTATAAAGAGTTATCTTATTTAGATTTGAATAAAGAGATTGATTACTTATCTTGTGGACAAAGTGAATTAAACCAAGAGATGGTTTTGGTCCTGGTTGGGTGTTCTTGCCTCTTGTGGATAAAGTTAATTGGCCCAAGAGATGGTTCTAGTCTTGGTTGGATGCTCCTACCTCTTGTTGATAGAGTGAATTTGGCCCAAGAGATGGTTATGGTCCTAGTTGGATGCTCCTGCCTCTTGTGGATAAATTGAATTATCCCAAGAGAGGGTTCTAGTCCTGGTTGGATGCTCCTACCTCTTGTAGATAAAGTGCATTGGCCCAAGAGATGGTTTTGGTCCTGGTTGGATGCTTCCACCTCTTATGGATAAAGTGAATTGGCCTAAGAGATGTTTTTGGTCTTGGTTGAACACTCCTGCATCTTGTGGATAAAGTTAAATTGGCCCAAGAGATGGTTCTAGCCCTGGTTGGATGCTCCTACCTCTTGTGGATAAAGTGAATTGTCCCAAGAGATGGTTATGGTCCTAGTTGGATTCTCTTGCCTCTTGTGGATAAAGTGAATTGTCCCAAGAGATGATTTTGGTCATGGTTGGATGCTCCTACCTCTTGTGGATTGGTTACTCCAAGAGATGGTTTTGGTTCCTAGTTGGAAACTCCTACCTCTCATGGGTAAAATGTTATATTAATTGGCCCAAGGGATGGATCTAATCCTAGTTGGACACTCCTACCTCTCATGGGTAAAATGATTGATTGGCCCAAGGGTTGAATCTAGTCTTGGTTGGACATTCCTTCTTCTTGTGGACTAAGTAAAATATGTCTACATGTGCATGCTTGTATCAATCCATGTGTCTAATTTATGTATGCATTGTATTTTCATATATATGATCTGTGTTTTATGTGTATACTCCATGTTGGGCATATCTACTACATGAATTTTTATGATTACTAATTGCTATCATTGTGAAATCTATTTTTTGTTGACCTAGAAAGATGAGTTTATTTAGGAAAGAATATTGCAATTAAAGTCTTGCATGTGTGTAATTCTTCTAAACCTCTTCTCAATGATTAATGATTCCACTTTTGTTTGTCTCAAGGAAATGAACAAACACAATTCTTATGATTACATTTGATGAGAGAAAACTTGTCTTAAGATTACAAATCTTTAGGGATTAGTTAGGAATCCTTGCAATAGGAAAATTTAGTTTAATTTTTCATTACTTGAGGACAAGAAATCTTGAGTGGAGTAGAAAATAATGTCCCCACTTTTAAATACAAGCTAATGGTGAATAATAATAAAAATTAATTAAAATATACACATATAATTAAATATAATTAAAGTTTAATTAAGTTAAAGAATGGTCATAAGACAAGAAATGAGAGGTTGTGACTCCCTCAAACATAAGATATAAGAGAACCTAATTTGAGGGAGATAATTTGAAAATCAAATGTGCAAATCTGATTTAAATAAGGACTGTAAAACTGATTATGAAAGGTTGTGTCCCTTTCAAAGGGTAGAAATAATAAAGAGTCTCACTCTTTCAAATGGTGCTAAGGGTGAAAGGGTGTATCTTGTGCCAAAGGGCCTACATGATGAAGAGGTGTGACCTCTACCACACATTGAGTTATATAAAGAAAAGAATCAAAAGCCTCCAGTGATAGGACCAACAATCAAACCTGATCAACATTGTTATTAAGTTACAAATATTAATTAGCCATCAAGAATTGGATCATTTATAATAAATTATATTGGGATATAGAATAAGTAGATCAACAAAATAATCAACCAACAAGCAGGGTTGAATTTTCAGCCATAGAGAAATTAAATCATCAATGAAGATATTATACTAAATGATCGATAAAATGAAAAGAAAGAGATCAAATCAGACATATAGATACACAATTAGTAATCTACAGACAGATAATCATAGAAGAGAGATAATTTAATTAGCATCACCGCTCATAAAGAGTAGATCAGTTATAAGATATAAAGTAGATTAGGTAACCATTTTAGATGAAGCATCGAAAGAGACAAGTAAGTCCATCAATCCAAATAGAATATCTAATTTAATAATTAATCAAGGTAAAGTCACTAGACTTTGAGAAGTTCTTAGGAAAGATTTAAGGAAATCCCAAAAGGGCACATTAGATGTGGATCCCAAAAACTATGAAAAATTTAAAAAGGATGGGGACCTCTAGTTGATTTTGGAAAAATAAATTTTTCTACCTACATTCAGGCCATGACTAGTCATGATCTATCACCTTCCTCCATGTTCACTTTCTCTTGAGTTGATGATAGGGTTTGTATTGGGAGTTCTCATTAAATATTTTTATGGATTTTATTGTGGTTTTTAATGGTCTCCCAGATAAAGGGGCTACATTTCCTATGAAGCTCAAAGGAAACTACAAAGAGGATATCAAAAAGTTGTTGGAGTGTGGAAAAGAAAAATCTAGACTTCAAAATTGTTTTAGCAAGGAGGACCTCCTTTATGGAAGGATGTTATTTTGATCCTAATGAAGTATGTGACTCTTCATGGTAGATATAAAAGGTTCCATTCTCAACTTTTTCTTATGCTTAATCATTTGAAGAATACCTCTAAGATGATTTATTTCTATTATATTTTCTTCCCTCTTTCTCGATTGTTGTGGCCTAGGCTAATATTCTATTACCCCTTAGTTATGAGTTGATCTTGAGACTATAATTTTTTATTTGAGCCTCTCTACTGCTCATATCCACTAGTCTAACCTTTCTATAATTGTGGAACTTACCGATTCCACTAAGCATGATTTTTAGGGTGCTTCCTAAATTTCTTTGCTCACTCCACCTCCAAAAAGGTATGGCCTCAAATGTCAACCCCCAAGGCACTACTAATATGAAATATCTTATTACCCCTAATCAATCCTAGAAGGGGAAGAAAGTTGTTATTACTATGGAATAGTATGTAATTTTGGATGTCTCTTCATCCTCTAGATCCATTTTCTCTAAAGGGATCCTTAATAATTCCAAACCTAATGTGATTAGGTCTACTCCTAACTTGTCCCAATCATCCTAGGTCACCTCCTCATTCCCTATATTTCTTACAATGGAGAGCTCAATTTGGTCTAGACTGCTAAGAATGTTAATGTGCTATGGATTGCCTCTAATAAAAAGAATGAGGTTGACTAATGGTTGTTCTCTCAACTTAACATTGTCAAAAAGAAAATCAATAAATTGGAGCATCTTGTAGAGGTGGATGTGAGGGTTGAAGACTAGTCCTCTAAGGATAAAGATGAAAGGGAGGGGGTTGAGGCTAACAATCTTAGAAGCTGAAATGAATGTGTTAAACATGATTATGGGCTCGAGGGAGGAAAGGAAGAATACAAAAAGGACTATATCTATTCTTTAGGATAAGAAAGACAAGATGAAGGAAAAATTGAGCAATATTTTTGCCTTCAACAATGAGATGTTGAACAAGATGTTTGCCTTGATGAATTATTTTAGCTAGAGCTTGATAAAAAACATGCCAAGTGGAAAAGGTACATGGAGATTGTTGTTGGTGCTTTGGAGTTGTCTAGAAAATAAGGTAATGACAATTTTGATTCCTTGGATGTTACTCCTACCAAGAAGGATACTAAAATTGAAAGGCTCTCTTTTAGGTAGAAACATAATGTTCTTAATCAAGATTGGTTGGTTATAAAAGTCCCGAATCTATAAGGCCATTGTCTTGTGTTTGTTAGGGGCTATGCTTTGGTTTATGTTTTGGTTTCAGTATAGTTCTAGTTTTATTGTTTGTTCTAGTCCATAATGATGACTTGTCTCACAATTCGTCAAACCCCTTCTTTATGCCGATGGTTTTGTATGGAAGGGTACGTTCCCTTTCTCAGTTTACTTAATTTGAACATAGAATTATGATGTTATCATTTAGTATACTATCAATGTGTTACCAATTTTGTTTATTAAACTCAAGTGATTGTCTTCGATTGTCATCTTATTAAGTTATCTATTTATTAATCTTGTTTCTTATTACTATAATAATAATCAAGTGGTTAACACTTTGTATCATTTTTACTTATCATATTGTTATTTTTTTCATTTTAATAAACTAAGTTGTTAAGTGGTTTAAATGTTTAATACTATTTAGATTATTATGAAGATATTATCATTTTAATCATCAATTGTATAGTTCTAAAGATTGAATTTTCAATAGTGTTACATAATTGATATTTATAGGTATAATTAGTTATTGATCTAATATCATAAATTTTTTATAAGAATTTTCAATATAAATGTCAAAAAATAAAGTCAAAATGAAAAGCAAATTGTTAGTACTTGACCACAATAAAAATATGAAAAAATCTATTTTAATTACAAACAATAGTTAGTAACTCAAAAAATGATTAGAACGAAAACACAAACTTAAAATTTACATATAACCTTTGAACAAGTTTGATATCAAAATAATCTATAAATATAATAAAGAGGCAAATAATTAGAATCCGCACAATAATAAAAAAAAGACAATTAGAAGGCTAAATTTAAATTTTGCAGATAGAATGGTGTCGTTTCCTTAATTTAATATTAGAATTGATTTTACACAACCTAAGACAAATAATAATTGTGCTTTGATAGCGCCAAAGAATTGGAAGGAAGTTTAGAGAGCGACAATTTAAACATCTAGTGTGCACACGCAGAAGCAACGAAGTTATAAGGTAATTTGTTGCATTAATCTATATAAACCTTGAATAGAATAGTCGAAACGATGAAGATTACGCAAAGCCCTCTAAAGATTGGGGGGACAACATTGCAGAAGTAAGAGAACGTTGAAAGACAAGTAACACCGTTTGAACTTACTAAAATAAACTGTACGGGAGAATATGATTGTTTCCTTTATCAATAAGGATGCTGTGTATTTGGAAGATATTTCGTTTTGTAAAAGGTTTTCTGTGGCAGAAGATGATGTTTATTGCGTGTAGTAATCTTCACCGTATAGCTATGATCAATCACTTGGATCATGAATATGTCAATATATATCCAATTAAGAATACCTTTCCTTTTACATTTGTCTGTTATCCACGGTGGATGTGATAAAGGTATATTCGAAACATTAATTAATTGCATTGTTTACTCGTTAAGCAGCAGCTAATACAACTTGTTAAGTGTCTTGATGTGGGCATGCAACAGCAGAATATGTTAGCATGCCATGTGGTCGCTTGCACAAACGATTGTACATGACAGAAGGGCTACAGAGTTTATTTGCCATTACTTTGGATTGTTAGGTCCACAATCTTATATTAAACCTAATAGTACAGGTCGGCCAAACAATGTATCACATGCGAAACTTAACCTCGCAAAATTTGTCACGGGCGAGCAAAATTTCATAGTTGAAATCGTAGACCACGTTGGCTATAAAATCCTTCCCAGAGACATCCTTCTACAAGCAACCTTGTAGCAGTTCTTGTTTGCTTTCTTTTCTCTTTCCCTTTTGCATTTTTGCTTGCTTGAGATCATTAAGAAAAGGTGAAGATTAGAAACGTTGCAGTATTGGTTGCATTGGGCATGATCTGTCTGGCAATGAGCATGGGTTCTCTAGTGGAAGCACGCCATTACCAGTCATCTCCCTCTTCTTCATCATCTTCTTCCTCTTCTTCATCATCTTCGTCAAGCGGGGGAAGTTCGTCAAGCTGTCCGCTAAATGCAGTGAAATTGGGAGCGTGTGTGGATGTGCTGGTAAATGCTACCATTGGGGTTCCCGCTGTGAACAAGTGCTGCCCTGTTCTGCATGGTGTTTTGGAAACAGAGGCAGCACTGTGTCTGTGTACAACAATTAGGGCTAAGGTTCTGAACCTGAACATCATCCTTCCCATCGCTCTTGAGCTCTTTGTTCAATGCGGCCTCACCCCTCCTCCTAGATTCAAATGCCCATCCCTTAATTAGACATGGTATTATAGTGCCACTCTTTTGTGCACGTTGATCTGGATTTGGTTTCATTCAGCATTTGTACTAGTGTATTGTGGGATTTTATTACTTTGGTTTTATTATTAGTTCCTGCCAGCAAGGGCTTTTTAGTTAACGTCTGATTAACCTGAGGTTAAGAAACCAATCATAAGTCACTTCATTGCAAATATTATCCTAATTTCTTATATCTATCCATTAAACCTGCAAATTTTTTGGGAGAATTTTGGATAGAAAGTATTTTGGCCGCCTGTGATTGGCATTACAGACGGCATTACAGACGGAGAATTAATGTCTTATTTTAAAGTTTTTGACCTTTAAATAGGTATGGCTTATATGGTGGTTGGATGTCAATTTGAGAATTTCTATCTATTATTTACGGAGCATAAATATAGTTTTGTTTTTCACATAGTAGAATGTTTCACCATGGACTTCAAATATTTTAAATTGTGCAAATAGAGAAAGTTGAAGTTACTAAGCTCCCAAAGATTTGTACTTGGGCCTTTAAGAAAAAATGAACTACATCATGTCCATCATGTTCAGCTCAATTTCTTAAAAGTGTCTACTCATTGCCTTCCACTATTGTTGGTGCACACCTTCAGCTGTTAACATATCTAGAACCATGTTGTTTCCCCTGCCATACCGAAATTCAGAATAATGACAAGGAGAGCACAATTATATATATATATATATATGAGATAAAAGGTCCCAACACACCACCACAGCCTGAATTGTGTGAAATTCATTGCTGGTCGATTTCCTGTTTCTATGCTATGGTTTTGATTGTACTATGATAGTTATGAAACCTATTATTCAGACTAGTGGAATTCCAAAAGTATAGCAAAGGATCACACATAACTCTTTCCTTTATCACTGCAAAACTTTGGGTGAATAAACCTAGATTTGCATGTTTTTGGGCAACCTTTTTGCTAATATAATGGTTATTTACTAAATCCAAGATTCAGATTGATCATTTACCAAAACTATAGAAAAAGGGTCTTGGAGAGAATTGACAGTAAGGAGCCATTTTAATATCCATGAAAATTTGGTAAACAAGTTTAACTTATAGATTTATGTGTGGATACAATTGTGTACTGATTTTTGTTTCAAACTTTTCATCTCTTTTTGGAACCCATCTTCAGGGAATTAATAGATGAAATACATGTGTTTTGGATTGCTTTTATGGTCCCTTAAAGACATGATGTAATGGGTTGAAGTTGGCCACATGCATGAATAATGATTTTTTAGAAAATTTTAAATTGTTGTTTATGCTTATGCATAAGAGGCCTCCAAGAGTTATAAATCATCAATCCTTATTAATGTTGTTACCATGTTGCATAATCTTTATCGATTCTCTCTCTGACTCTTCAAACAGTGATCCTCCTTTGCCAATAGTTGAGATATTAACCTCGTTAGTGTAAATACCATGTTTATTGCAAAAGAATGTTCTCCCCAGGCTGATTTTTTTATCCTATTATACTTTACACCACAATTGTGTTCCTTTTCATTGACAATTTATGCCATCCCATTGGAATATTTTTGATAAAACATTTTCTTTATGATTGAACTAAATGCTTTTATTTTTTAGTTTTGTAAGTTTAATCCCTTTATGTATATTTCACTGTTTTTCTTGCTAACTTGTGTATTCTAACTCCTGTTATCCTATACTGTAGAGAGCTCCTTTTCTATCCATATTTTCATGAATATTGAGACCCTTGTCTACGGTTTTCATACACCTCTACCAAGTCACTAGGAACTATAAGATTTGGCAAAAACCTCTACCAAGCCACTCACAACTATAACATCCAACAGAAATCTAAAATCTTGATCAAACAAAACCAAAATTATTCTACCACTCTCTTGGCAGGAACTTCACTACTCTGCAGCTCTTGTTTTTAGTGGCTTCACTTGAGAAGATGAAGCAATCGCTATGATGTCATCTTTGTAAGAATAAAATTATGCTTTATTAATTTTAGTATCTTCACTTGAGAAGACGAAGCAATCGCCATGACATCATCTCTGTAAGAATAAAATTGTGCTAGTGTGACTGAGAATCTTCAAGTTGGCTCACAATTAGTCAATGTAACATTTTCTTATATTTATTTGTAGCTATTTATCATGTGTTAGTGTTATGTGATTTGTTTTTTGAGTAAAATAAAGTTTACTAGTTTATTTTTCTGGATTCGATTGTGTGTATTTTTTTCCCATCAACGTTTCAAATCACACTCTGTGATTCATCATCAGGATGAAGAGAATTCCAAAGATATGAATTCTTTGGAAACAAAGTGTGATTCTCTTCATCCTGATGATGAATCATGAAGTGTGATTCAAAACATTGATGGGAAAAAAATACACACAATCGAATCCAGAAAAATAAACTAGTATACAATATGGATTGTGGAAATCTCATAGCTTTAAAATAAAGTTGTTAAATATCTCTTCTAATTCAAGATAAAAATAAAGAATATTGTAAAGAAATGTTATAAAAATTCTTTAAAGAAAGGTAGAGGAGAAATTATTTATTAATTAATTATTAATAAGAAATTATTTTGAAAGGTTGTGATGGTTAGAACCACTTATTATTTAAACTATAAAAAACTATTATGAAGAGATATAGAGAATAGGATGAATAAGAAAAAGAAAAGAAATATTAAGAGATTGCACAAATAATATCTCTGGTTATCAGGCTTTGGGCATTGGAGAAGAGGGTACATAGACAGTGTATCCATCTCAGGTTATAGAGAGTGCACTTGGGACCATGATGGCCAGGTTTAGGGAAGTGGGACTTGTGTTCATCATTATCCTTGATGGATTTGGAACTTGTGTAGAGTCACAATGTATGCTTATTCCTCCTTAATCGTCAAAAGACTAAAGAGGCTAAGCGAGGGAACTATTCCAGGCAATCTATTAGACATTAAACATATTAAAATAAAGTTTGCATCGCAATAAAGAGAAAGAAAGAATGACCTATGTCATAATTTTTAAAGGGTAGGTTCTGGGTGGAATTGACTATATTTTTATGAATTTTAATGTCCTGATGCATATTCCTCACTCGAGGGATTTTTATAAGATGTTTGTGGACATCCCTAGATTCCCTCTCATTTTGATCCATGATGAAGAAGAGTATCAAGACAACAAAAATGTGGCAAAACATGGCTTGAAATTCCTAGAGAACTAGACATAGGTGGAGAAAAATGAAGATCTAGATTGGATCAAATCCTACATCTAGCTAGAGGGACTTGAAGAGACTATTTAGACAAAGGGCATCACTCCAAGGGAGGCAGTTGATGAAGACTAAGGGGCTGCTTCTTTAGTTGGTAGAATGGTCACGGGTTTTTTTTATAATACTCCTTTGTCCATGCTTTAATTGTTAGGGTATGGTTTTAGGTTGATTTGGGATAGGCTAGGATCTAATCCCCTTTTGGTTTCATAGGATCATTTTGGCTTGGTTAGCCTTTGTCTGTTGATGTGAGATTTCTATATTTTCTGGGGTTTTCATAGCTCATGATTTCTTCTTTTCAACTTGGACTCTATAAAACATTTATAATGCTTTTTTAATATAATGGGAGCTTGCCCTTCTAGATATTTAATTATCAAAAGAAAAAAAAATGTATTTTATGGCATTATAATGAAGATATATATTTGTGATATTTACCAATTTCTTTGTGATGCTTATTCTTTAATTATATATTTAAATTGAATGAATGAAATCAATATGCTATATCTAATTTTGTGGAATAGTTCAATTGCAATTTGGTATCAGAACCTATCAAGATCAATTTTATTCATATTGTTTACTTTTAATTTGTCTTCCTTATTCTACAAAATTATTCATGTTGTGCTAGAAAATAAAACTATTTTCATTTAGGATTTGAAACATTTATCAAAATTCAAATTATAACTTCTTTAATTAAATGTTTTAATACATTTACAAGAAATAAAAATATAGTTATCCTTTAAAAAAATTAATTTTTTTTATATATTCACCATGTAAGATATTGTTATTACAATCTTAATATTTTGGCAAATGATATTAGTTAAGCTACTAATGTTACGGTCTTGTAATTAAAAGAAATTTTTTATCTATAATAGTGGAAATACATATTAACTTTTTTTAATATTCTCTTGATTAAACTTTACAAATTTGATTTGTTTTGTTAAATTGTGATCCTTTTCAATTTACTGATAGGGATTGCCTAAATCTACATGATTTACTATTTTGTGCAAACCACAGAATAGAGGGAGACTAAATTTGATAGCAAAATGAAACAATAGATAAATAGAAGGATTAATATATCTTGAATTCTTTTACCAATCCAATCAAACAAATCACAATTTAAATGTGCAAGCTCATAAATTGATTCCTCTCTTTCATCTACCTCCTATTACAATTCAAGATTTATCTCCATTAATAACATTACCTCCTATTACGATTAAAAATTTGTCTCCAAATAAATTTACCTCCTATTGCATTGATTGCATTCATTTCTATAGGATTTTCAATAAAAAATTTTTTTGGATAACCTACAACGATAACTTGTTGTGCCACTATAAACTTGGACATATTCAAGCAAACATTGAGTTAAATCTTGACATATAAATATAAAATCATTACATCCAACTTTGTACCTTACTTTAAGTTTATAAGCTTGTTTAATGACTACATGCCCCAAAACCTTTAGCATAAATATCCATAACTTTTAAAAGATCCCAAAGGTTGCATCATATTGGAAAACAATAATTATAAACAGTTGTTGGGTTTTATCTTTTCAGGCAACTGAATCTTCATTGCAAAGAGATCATATTTGTTCATGTTGAATGATAAGTCTGATTGAATCTTATTCTAATAAATTTAATAAAATCTTATCCCACATTTTTCTTGTCATGTACTCCAAGTAAAAGGTGCCTTCCTATTGTTGGCAATGGGCCAACATCTTGCACGAGGATTCAAGACATGGTTTAATAGCCTCCTATGGATTATATAAGTCTAGTGGTTGTATCAGACATTGTCAGGTTGATCTTTGTGTGTAATGGCAACCCTAGCTTGTAACAAGTGGTATCAGAGCTTGGTCATTGGTTTGAATCATGCAGACCATGGTGAGTGATGCTGTGAGGGGGATTGTTGGCAGTGGGCTAGCATCCCTTGCAGGGATTTGTGACATGGTTTGACAGCCTCTTGTGGATTACATAAGTCTAGTGGTTGTATTAGGCATCGATAGGTTGATCTTTTGGTGCAATGGAAACCCTAGCTTCTAACACCTGTATCTATAAATACAAAGGCCATTGCAATATGTTTTGAGTGTAAAGAGAAAAATCAATTAATAAAAATTATTTTTTCTCTATATATTGTAGTATACTTATTTTTTATAATATTTTAACACTTTGTTACTTTGTTTTCTCACTTTTTTTTCTAAGAACTTTTATCATAGTTTGGTTCTCTTGGTTCTCTATTTTCTTTTGATTCAATTTTTAATTGCAATCAATGTCTTCTTCTTCTAGTTCATCTTTTCTCCAGTATGGAAGATCCTTTATTTACTGGCAAGAATTATGAACAGTAGTCATTTACCATGAAAGCCCTATTTAGATCAAAGGATGTATGGAAAATTAAAGAGAATCATTAGATAAAACTTACAAATTTAGCTCAATATATAATGTACCCACACAAGATAAGAAAGATACTTTAAATGAATAGAGGAAAAAAGATGGAAAATCCCTCTTCTACATTCTCTTGGCAATGCATGAGAGCATACCGCCAATATTAGTAGCATCATAGAAATAAAATAAGGCATGGGACGAAGGTTGTGGGTGGCTTACCAAGGTACAAACAAAGTAAAAACTGCAAAAATACAATTTTATAGAAGGGACTTTCATAATTCATCAATGAAAGAGAACTATTATATATAATATTTTTTGTTTCATGTTTTTTATTAAGGGAAAATAGGTTTTGAAGGGCACCTGAAACCCTTTACATTAGAGATTCAAAAGATAGTCATTAGAGTCCACCAAATAAACAAAAGACAACAACCATAGAAAGGACAGTTGGCTGAAAACAAAAGCCAACAACATGAAAGACACAACACAAAGAAACTAAACACCAGACAGTAGAGAAAGTAGAGAAAAACAACCAAGACTAGGTGAAGTTGTTTAGCAATTCAACTGCTTTGAGCTCCAATTGCTCAATTGTCACAACAATCCTCTTGAGATCTTTAATGTCCCTACTTTGGTTTTGCTTCTTCCCGCTACTTGCTATTGTTCTTTTTCTAGGACCAGCTTCCTTATCTTCAGGGGTTCTGTCCTTCTCCTCAGTGGTGTCCCCGAGGACCATATCCTCCTAGACTTGATCAAGTTTGCTAATAAGGACCTTGATACTATCAGAAGCGATCTTTAAAATATTGTAACTCTACTCCCCAATCTTTTTGAGGGTCTACTCAATCCCTTCCATCTTCTTTTTAGTTACCCCTCCTCTATCTTCTAGGGTTTTAAATCTATTGTGTTGGGAATTTATAATTTCATTTGCATTGCTGATATCTTTAGTCAACTCACTTAAGCAGTCAAGTAGAGAGTTGAATTTATTGGTGCCAATAGCTTCCATAGATTAAATTTTGGTAGCTTCTTGGACTTGTTTAGCTTTTATGTTTTTAATTTCCTTTTGTACCCAAAAGAAGACCTTATTGAAGTAGCCCATTCCATTTTTGATACAGAGGTCAAAGTCCAGAGGGAGGCCATCCTGAGCCTCATCTCCCACAAGGTCCAAGTTTGCCCCTAGACCCACCTCCTTCCACTCAATTGTCTTAATTTCCTTGTTGGGGGTATTTTCCCCAACCAATCCCTTATTCTAATCCTTGGAGCTGGTAGGAAGGGGCGAGCAGTTCTTGGCTTCCAACTCCTCACCTCTCAGCATCTTGCCCTTTTTCTTCTAGTTTGAGAAAATTTGAAGCTCCTCACTGTCTGTCTCCATGTCATTTTCACTCTCCTCTTCTTCCTCATACCAAATGTTATCATCCTCGCCCTTCTTTTTCTGGCTGATCAACCCTTTACCTTGTTCCTCTTATCATCATCCAAATCACTGAAATCATATATAGCCCATTGAACAATGGTGTTCTTGATATGGTTGTATAGGACCATCATAAGACCATCGTGCAATGCAGGGTTAGTCTTGGGATTAGAGATAGCATCCATAATCCTGGCATTTAGGGCACATAACAGGTAGTAGGGGAGGGAAATTTTCTCCTTATACCAGAAATGATTAAGAACTTTTTTTTTCATGTTGTTGGTTTTGTAAATGAAAATAAATCCCATAGAGAGATTACAGAAGATAAGAAGGATGTTGAAAAAGTGCATAGAAGACTCCCTTAAAAATTTGATCTTCATATTGTGGCCTTAGAGGAAATAAAATATTGAGTCAATTTAGTATGTATGACTTACATGCCTCTCTAATAAATCATGAGTATAGGCCAAATAGGTGACATACCTCTTTGGAAAATATATTTTCATCTTAGGATTTTTGTGTCATGGAAGAGCCCGGCATAACCTTGAAGGAGTTTCAGTAGATGATGATACAGTAGTATTCCTACAAATATTGTTGGAAGAGTTAAAACTTAGAATTTTAGCCACTCAAATAGTGACAGACTTGACAAATCCAATGTACAATGTCATTACTATAAGAAATTTTGGCATTATATAAATAAGTGTAGGAAGAAACAAAATGATCAGAGTATTCAAAAACAAAATCAAAGTCCAAATAATTCTAGGAGTACACTAAGAAGTGCTATGTTTATTGCATGTACTAGGATTGCTAAAGGAATTCCTACGTGTTCCCCTATTGAAAGTAACATTGCTCAAGAAAGTCCTTGTGATATTTGCTATCTAGATTCAGGGTGTAGTAATCACATTATTGGAAACATGGATATAATGTCTAGTTTGGATGAGTCAATGCAAACCGAGGTTACGTTTAGGAATAATAACAAAGTGATTGTATTAGGTAGAGGTAAAATTCATATCTTTACTAAAGGGGGAGAATAAGGCTATTTGTGATGTTTATTATATTGCTGGTTTAAAAAAATGACTCAATCAGTATGGTTCAATTGGTCGAGAAGGGCTATAGAGTTTACATGAAGAATAATGATTGTGTGATTTTGGATAAATTGCCTAACAACCAACTGATCACAAGAGTGTAGATGAAAACTAATAGAATATTTCCATTGAGGATAAAACCTAACTTGAAGAACAAAACAACCCAAACTATTCAAAAATCAAATGGTACATAATTTGGAACAACGTTAAAAACAAAATATTAAAAATTAAAGCTAATAGACATTTTAAAGATTTGGCACAATTTAGAACAACAAGAAAATATCATGAAAATTCAACCAACATTTCAATCAGCTGTCAAAGGTGAATCATGGCTTTGGCATTTTTTATTTGGTTCACTAAAATTTGGTGCATTAAATTTGTTGCATAAGAAGAACATGGTAAAAGGTTTCCCCTTGATATAAAAACTAGAGAGAATATGTGAAGGGTATATTATAGGATAGCAACATAGAGAATCTTTCCATATTGGTAAATCAACTAGAGCAAGAGCACCTCTGTAAATTATGCATTCAAATTTGTATGGTCAAATGCAAACACTGTCCATTGGAGGCTACTCATATTTTTTGACATTCATTTATGATATCACAAGGAAAATGTGGGCTTATTTTCTCAGACACATGTCTAATGCATTTACTTGCTTTTAGCAGTTTAAAGCTCTTATGGAAAAGAAAAGTTGTTATCATATTAATGTTTTAAGAACTGACATAGGAGGTGAATAGATTTCTAATAGATTTCTTATTTTTTGTAAAAGGCATGCTATTCATAAACAATTTGTAACCACTTACACACCATAGAAAAAAGGTGTATCTAAGATGAAAAAATTGAACCATAATGGAAATGGCCTGAAGCATGTTGATAGAAAAGAATTTACTATATGAGTATTGGGTTGAGACAGTAGCAACTGTTATATATGTAATAAATAGATGTCTAACAAAAACAATGAATAATAGAATTCCTCAAGAGGCATTGACCAATATGAAACACAATGTTTCTCATTTCAAAGTATTCGGTTGTGTAGCATATGCACATATACCTAATGAATTAAGAAATAAGTTAGACAATATAAGTGAAAAGTGCATTTTTGTTGGTTATTCTAAGGATAAAAAATAATACAAGCTATTTAATCCAATAACAAGGAAAGTCATAATCAGTAGAGATGTTCAATTTGTGGAAGATGAAGTATGGCATAGAAGTGTAGATATGACTGCAAACATAGTGTCAACTACTTCACATGATGATATGATGGATGAGGTATTTGCACCTCAAGGTACAACTCACAGAAGTCCTCCCACACTTGCATGAACTTCACAAGTTGGAATATTCAAATTCAATTATTTTATTTATTGATTACATGTGTTTTTGAGTGTGATGAAGATGTATCTCATGTTATTGATTACAATTTATATTCAATAGTAAATAATCATAACAATTTTTTACTATCCTTGACATTTCATGAGAAAATACAATGAATTTATTATGGTCACCTTTTATATTTGTCATAGCAAAAGCTATTAATGTGATTTACTCTAATGCATATACATTTTCATGGTAACAGTTGTACATATAATGATAATAATTTTCACATAGCAACAATACTTCTTTAAATGAACACTTTATTTTATAAATGAAACTTAGACTGGATAGTTATGATATGTTATATGAAACAAAAAGATATGTGTTTCACTTGCTAAAACATGTACTTATATGTCTTTATATATAGCATTCATAAGTTCTCATGTGTTCACATATGAACCCATCTTATTGAACATTTTATTTAATTTTATTTACATGTGAATAATATATTTAATAATTCTATTACAAAAAAAATTGTTATAATCACAAATATTTTACCAACAATCGAACTACACCTAATTATTAACCCCTTTTTCTTTATCCATGTTTATATAAAGAGAGATAAGAAGCACTTTAGTACCTTTGCCTGTTATCCACGGTGGAAATATTTTATATATTGAGAAAGACTGTGTTAAGAAGCCCTTTAGTACCTTTGTCTGTTATCCACGGTGAAAGTATTTTACTAACTCATACGACTAATTTAATTGCATTGCTTACTTTCTAAGCAGCACTTAATACCATTTGTTAAGTGTCTCGTAGTGATCATGTAATAGCAGAATATGTTATTATCCCATGTGGTCGCTTGCAGAAACGATTGTACATGACAGACTGGTTACAGAGGTTATTTACCATTAGTTTAGGTTTCTTCGTCCACATTCTTATATTAAACGTAATAGTACAGGTTGGCCAAACACTGTATCACATGTTGAGCTTAACATTGCAAAATTCGTCACGGGCGAACAAAATTTCATGATTGAAATCGTAGACCACGTCGGCTATAAAATCCCTCCCAGAGATATCCTTCTACAAGCGTAAACTTTTAGTAGTTCTTGTGGGTTCTTGTTTGTTTTCTTTCTTTTTCCTTCTATTTCGCTTTTGCTCGATATCAACCCAAAAATGCTGAAGATGAGAAACGGTGCAGTATTGGTTGTATTGGGTATGATCTGTCTGGGAATGAGCATGGGTTCCCTTGTGGAAGCACGCCATTACCAGTCATCTCCGTCTTCTTCATCATCTTCATCCTCATCTTCATCATCTTCATCAAGCGGGGGGAGTTCATCAAGCTGTCCACTAAATGCAGTGAAATTGGGAGCGTGTGTGGATGTGCTGGGAGGGCTGGTAAACGCTACTATTGGAGATCCCGCTGTGAACAAATGCTGCCCTGTTCTGCAAGGAGTTTTGGAAATTGAGGCGGCACTGTGTCTGTGTACAACAATTAGGGCAAAGGTTCTGAACCTGAACATCATCCTTCCCATCGCACTTGAGCTCTTCGTTCAGTGTGGTCTCACCCCTCCTCCTGGATTCAAATGCCCACCCCTTAATTAAGGCAACATAATGCCGCTCTTTCGTGTACCTATATTTTGATTGTGTTTCATTCAGTATTTGTACAAGTGTATTCTGGATTTCTTCTACTTTGATTTGATTATTTGTAGTGGCTACGACGTTGGCTATATAAGAATAAAAGTGTGCTGTTGTGATCGAGCAATTTTGCCTCCAATAAATCAATGTGACATATTCTTATGTCGATTTGTATCTTTTTATAATAATAGAAATAATTTTAGACTTTTGAAATCTACACATGATATAATTTAATATGGTCATTAGTAAATTTATTAATGATCATATGCAATTTTTTTATAGTGTTTAATTTTTCTTTTTGTTGAATCATCGATTCTCTTGAATGGAAACGTAGGCCTATTCTTATTTTTCATTCTAATGTGTGAAGTATCACATCTCAAAGAATGTGAATCTAATGTCCTGGATTTTAATTCAATTTATTTTTATATTTATTTCAACCCAATTTTTATATTCACTTTCATTTGATTTTATCATAAATCAAAATTCCTAAAAATAAATATTCAACACTTAAAAGATAATTGTCTATGATGCCATATAGAGTACATGATGTGGCAATATAAAGAAACATATGTTCAAACAAATTTGATATCTTTATATTTTGATATAATATTCGGTTTATGAAATACCACATCTACCAAGTCAATAAAAAAAATCTAAAATTTGATGTTACAAATTCAAGTTTGTTGTTTATTCACCATTGTTTGACTTTACATCACCCTAGATTCTTTACTGGGATTGAAAAGAAACCATGAATAATTTTTAAAGTCCAATTGAATCCTACACCTAATTTTTTTATAAGTTGTAGTTTGAAGGCTATTGGTATCTAGATTCATCCATGACTTTCCCTCAATAACATGCTCTACACAAGTGTTACACATGAAAAATAAGTAGTGTAATTGTTATCATGCGGCCTATCTCAATGCAACCATAGTTAGTACAATATATTAACAACGTATTCAATTAAATAAATACTAGTCACAAACCTACAATTGTTTTTCTTGTAAAAGGTTGAAGGGAGCTTGTGGTGTACCCCTTAACACAATAACAAGTGGAGTGAGTATTTCTAAGGTTTATTATTAAAAAAATTGAAAGAAAAAAGTTCACTCTCTTTCTTTACAAAGATCTCAAAATGTTCCTCTATGCCCATATCTTGGTCCTATGTCTGATTTTTAGGGTTTTGTTGTAATTCATCTATAATATTTTGTAGTCCTGGTTACCTAGGTGTAACCTTGTGTTTTATCTTAGGCTTGTTGTTCAATGTCTGATCTGTAGCTAATTAGGGCCCTTCCCCACTTACTTTAATAAAAAAAATGTTTGAATTCACTTTAGTAATCCAACAATTATGCAAATTTAGTTGTCATGTTAATGGGGCTACATTAAAACTAAATTTAAAAAAAAACAAGATATTATCTACAAAACATACAATTATGAAATTGAGATCAAAAAGTTAAAATACTAATCTATTGTTTAAGCAATTTACATTTAATTTTTTTAATAGTGCATGACAAACTTTTTAACATGACTAATGTTGTTGGCATGACATGCCCTCTCACCTAACAAGAAATGACCTTGACTCGAAACTATGAACCAGTGAGGTCACAAATGAGGGACAACACTCCCATTCATTAAAGTTGAGGATTAAACCCATGAGTACATTGCATTAGAAAAAGGCACAAAGGCACAAGCGTACAAACACACTAGCCCAATGGGGTTTTGAAACATGGGGACCATATCAACACCTCCATCTCTGAACAACCACACTACGTGAAGAACCCTTGAGTAGTTTTCATTTAGTTACAAATATAAGATGATCAATATTTTAAGGATATAAGAACATGAAAGATTCACAAAATATCAAAGCTATTCCATGTACAAATCACAAGAATGACTCTCCCAATGTTTGTGAAAGAAATAACAAACAAATAATTTATCTATAATGTTATACTAGCTTTCTCAAATGGACTACAAAAGGTAATTTTGTAGCAATGAATTCTTAATTATATGAAGCACAACCTAAATTTATTAGATATTGTGTGAATAAATATTTTTTAGAAAAAATTAAAAAATGATTCAAGACTTAAAAATAATGAGTAAATGAGGTGAAACAAGAGTGAATTAGAAGAGCATGGTTCAACATATAAATAAATATATAAGGAGAGAAATATTCAAAATTTACCCTCTAATTCAACTGCATCATTTAGATATTATATGAGTTATGGTTATATAAAGGCTCAATTTCAAAAAAGTTATTGTTTGTCATTTAAAGAATGCAAAATCAACTTGTAACAAGTTGAGAATGTCAATTATTACAAAATTAATATAGGAAAGATTAACATGATGGAGGGAGAGAGTAGAGGCAATGGTTGTGGTGGATGTGGATGGACAAGGTGAGGATGACCTAGATGGAGATGGGTCTACTGCATAGATGGGTCTAGATATCTTGTCTAACTTGTGGATGGGTTGTGGGTTTTTTCCCCCTACCCTATTCTTTGCCTAGGTTTCGATCTTCATGTTCTACTCTGGGTGTATCTTCAGGATCCTCTTGTTTTACATTGTGGGTTCCTCTTCATTGATGAATCTACTGTCTATTCTAGACCTTTTTTGTTTGGTGGGCTTGGCTAGTGATAGTTGGTGAGTTATTGTGAGATGGACATTTCATCTATGGAGTGGAGCTCTTTTGCTTTGTGCATCCCCTGGCATTCCCTATCATGGGTGCACACTTCTATTTGGGGTGGATGTCATGTTCTTCTATAGATTTGTTGGTGTTCAAAATCCTTGTTTGGGCTATAAGATTCATTTCTACAAGGCTTGTGTGGTGGTGAACCCTTGTGTTTTGAGATATTTGATCTATGCCCTTGTCTCATTGTTGCATGGGCACTCATGATTTTGGCTTGTTGTATTTTGGTCAGTTACTACTGCTGCACTGGTGGACGTTGGGAGGGGGTCTTTTCTTTTTTTTGACATTGCCTTTCTTCATGCTTCAAAGCTTGGTTTTGGTGCATGGAGACTTGTCCTTAGGGTTTTAACTTATAGCTAGGATTTTTTTTCTTGTGTCCTATTATTGGGAGTCTTGTAGGGGGCTATTTGTTGATGGTTATTGTATGATAGCCCTTCTTTTTGTAGTGATTTCTCTACCTACCTTTGTTTGGGTTATTCTTAGCCTTTTCCTTGTTGTTGTTGAGGCTAAGGGGGTTGTTTCTACCATCTATAACCTCCTCAGTGTTAGGGTGTTGACCCTTCTATTTCTTTTGATGGTATGAGCTCAAAGGTTGTTGTGGTTGTGTTATTCTTAGTGGATGATGTCACCCCTTAAGGAGTTAGACCTTCAATCTCACTTATGGCTTGGCTTAGGATCCATGTTGGGGG